>NC_141562.1:37755234-37825234 GCF_036417535.1 Chlamydotis macqueenii
GGATGGTGATGAAGCCTTCTTGCTGTTTGCTCCTGCAGCTAGAGAAACCCATTTTTCCTGGAAATCATTTTCTTTTTTTTTCTATTTACTGAATTTGTTATACTTATCTGGGTTGAGGCAATTCAGAGCTGAGGTGGGAATGTTGTGAGGACGTGTTGTTTGGTGTGATATCCTGCACGAGGATGGTGTAGGCCTCTACTTCAGATGCAACAGGCTGAAGATACAGTGAGAAATTGCTCTCTAATATTGCTTTTATATATATATATATCCTGAGTTGTTCAGGTAGGGGTGGATATGTGTGTGTGATGTCAAATTATTTATTCTTTATTCAACCTTAACTATATTTGGGTTCAACTTTTGCCAAACCTCCAAAGCTGTATTGGTTAGCATGGATTTCAAACAATATTTCTAATAAAAAAGGCCAAACCCTTCAGTTCTTCCCTTTGTTACTTGGGGCAGCCTCCTTAGCTCCTGACCATTCTCCCGTTCCTAACTGAATTGATAAAGACAAGCAGAGAAAGAGATGAGCATTGCTTGTTCCCTTGCCTCTGGTCACGGCTGCTGACTACTTCGAATGCTTGTCAGGAATTTTCTTTAAAACTACCCATAATAATAAACAAACTTTGTGATCCCAAACCGTGGACACTCTATAATTTTTTTTTCCGTAAATTTCTCTTAGCTCTATGCTATTAATTGTAGCCTTTTAGGTTTTTTTTTTTGGTAATCTTTCATGTGTTGGAGCGGATGCAACGTATGAAATCAGTCACGTGTCAAACCCCCTTTATTCAGGAGCTCCGGGACCAGCTGTCCTGGGTGTTTCTGGAGCAGGGCAGTGCCTGTTTTGTCCTTGCTGAGGCTTCTTGCAGCTCCACCCGGCTGACTGCAGGAGCTGCTCTCGCTTGGCTTTTGCTGTTGGCTCAGAGCATCTGGTAAATGGGTGCAAGTGCTCTCCCCTCCGCGCGTTTGCCGTCACACCCTCCCTGAAAAGGGTTTTTGTCGAACTGTCAAAATGCATCTTGTCAGGTGCCAGATGCTGGTGTCAGGGCCACGAGGCTACCGGACGGGGATGAAAGCGCTCGGGTGTTGCTCGCTCTGCCACGATGGCCCGGGTACGTGGTGTCCCTTGGAAGACTTGAAAAGGGCACAAATAATAAAGCCAAGCCTGATCGAGGGTATTTTTTCACCCACTCTCTACCACTGCTGTGAACAGAAAACACTCATATTTTCTTGGCAGCTTCTTGCAGTACTTTCAGGACTCGCTCACCTTGTTGTCTCCCCCAAGCAGAATATTGTGTCCTTGGTACTTGGCTTCCCAAGCAAGGCAGAGAAGACATCCACATATTCCCTACACCATTTTTCTCTTTAGTGGATATTAGCAGATGTGCTTCCAGCAGACTGGCTAAGCATAAACAGGCTTTTAGACTGACAGGTTCATGAACCAAGGGCCCCGCTGGCGCGCGCGCGTCTGTACCCTGCTCTCCTCGCCAGCCTCGCCGCGCCCCAGCCCTCCGCACCGCTCCCGCTCTGCACCACCGAAGTCGGAGAACCTCGAAATATCCCTCTCCCAAGGGCTTCTGCTGATTGATTTATTTTTTTTCCTTTTATTTTTTTTCTTTTTCCTCCTTGCTGCCCACTACCCGATGCCTATAAGCGCTTGTGCCTCAGCGCCGTTGCTGAGGCTCACTTGCTGCTCTCAGATAAGCACGCTAATCCTTTGTCTTGTGTGGTGGGATAAGACACCAACCCTTACAGCAGCACCACAGCATTTTTCTGAGTTTCTTTTTCAGAGCTCCTCTTGGCCCGTTGCCCTTGCTAGCCTGCTCCCTTAATGGATTAGCCGGACTTCAAGGAAAATCCTCCTTTAACAATAGCGAGGAATCGTGTGGTTCTTGGTCTACCTAAGGAGAGGTGCCAACAGTATTTTCTGCGACAAGCTAATCTGCTCAGTCTTTTTGATCCGATTTCTCTCTTCTTGATTTTGATATCTCTACAAAAGCCATTGCAGATGGGAAAGGGGGAAAAAAAAAACCAAACAACCAACCAAACAAGCCACCCTCCATTTTTGTTCATTCATTTTTCTTTCTAGCTTTCCCCTCTTTTCCTTCCTCCCTCCCTGTCGAGCTGCCCAGGCAGCCTCATGGAAAGGAAACTAAATTGCTCTCCTCTTGCTTTGGGCTGGTCTTCATCACTTCTTCGGTGTGCTTCCTGACCCCAGAAAGCAGGCTTAAGTGGCTACATTCCTCCTCCTTCACCATAGCCAGAGACACAGTTCCTCCAGTTTCAGCAGATGTGCCAAAGGTACTCTTGCTCTCTCTTGAGCATAACTTCACATTTTGGCAACGACAAAGCTTGGACATTTTCCAGAAAAATATATTTGCCTTGAAAAAGTGGTGTAGGTTTTTTTTTTTTTTTTGTCCAAAAACGTAATTTATTTGAGCTTGAAATGTTGCTTGAAACATCTCAGGCTTGATAAAAGTCTTAGAAATGCAGAGTTTTCTTAGTTTTTGAAGGGAGCTCTCATTGAGCTCCAGATGTTTTGCTTTGACCAGCAGCTCTGGAAATGGGTAGCCAGGCAGGGAAATTAGCCAGGAATTATCTCAACCTTATCTGTACCAGAAGGCATAAGCAGTGACACCGAAAAAAATGTCAATTAACTGCACTGTTCATAACCTTGGAAGCTTCTCTTTGTCTGGAAACTTTTTTTTTGGGGAAAAAAATATGCATATATGTGTGCATACACGTCTGTGGGTGCATGTATGAGCAAACCCATGTATATGAAGCTGGAGATCCTGCTGCCTTTGGTCAGCTTTCGAGGTGACTGAAGCCCAACTGTGCTACACAGCTGGGAGGATGCAGCAGGGCTAACACACATAAAAGCAGACAGGACATCCTTCACATCTCAGACCAAGCAGCAGGCGTGCTTTGGGTCTTGCGAAAAAATACGGAATTCATGTGAAGCTCTGTGATGGTGAAAATATGGGGAATTCCTGCCACCTGTCCTTTGCGTCCATCTTGTATCCTTCTCAAGTCAGCACATAACCAGGCTTCCAGCTGCTTGGCATTTCTTGTGTAAAATAATTAATGATTACAGGAAATGGAGATACTGGCTTAGGGATATCGTGCCTGGTCTTGGGTGCTTGTGTACATGCGTTCAGTAGCAGTGTCAAAAGGGAAAAAAGGCAAATGAAGAAATATTAGGAAAGATAAAAAAGCACTATAAAATTAATATACAAACCCATCATGCGCTTTCATATAGAGAATATATACACCTGCAGTCCTTCAATCTGGGTATAGAAAGGAGAGTTCAAGGGTGTGAGGTGACTTCTGCGTGGGGAACAGGGGCATGGGGCAATGTAGGGACAGAAAGCTGTAAACGTGGGCTAAAAGTTACCAGGGCAGGGCTGTTAGTTACTCAAATCTCTGGGAATTGAGAGCACAGCCGTCGGAAACGCTACTCCCTGCTCCAGCTCCTGCAGCCCTCCCTCGGCGTTGGCTGTGGGCTGTGATGGGCGCTGATGGATGGACGGACCTTTGATCCAGTCCAAGATGGCTAGTCCCACGCCATCCCTTGTGCAATCATGTTGAATTCTACTTGCTTTATTTCCAAATAAATGGCCACACGGCAGTAAATTAAAATACAGGAGAGAAAAAGGGTGTATATCGGGACAGTATTTCAAGTATTGATCTTTTCAGACCTTAGAAGAACACGTGGTGTGACGATCTGTCCTTGGTGCCCCAGTATCACCCCACGCATTGCTTTCCTCACTGTCCGGGTAAGCTGGGAAGAAACTGCTTGTTCTTCCTTGATTTTGGAGCTTGTAGTACATATCAGAAAAGCTGCTGAGGGGCTGACCAGAAAAATCTACTTCAACTGTCTGGGTCCAAGCATGTAATCCCCTCGTTTTCCTTTAAGTGATTGTGTCCAAGCTGCATCTCAGCCTTCGGATGGTGACTCTGCCCTGGCAACCTGAAATCGCTGGATTTGGCTCATTTCGTGTGATCATCCAAAAGCTATGGCAGAGGGAAACAGGGCAGTTGCTGGTTCGATGTGTTGTTGAGCTTTTGATGCTTTGCGAAATGCTTTGGGTTCAATGAGCGGCAGTTTCCCTGGAAAACAGTTTCATCAAAACGTGCCCAGCGTCCTCTAATTGTACACCAATGATGAGGTTCAGGGTAAGTTCTTATTTAAATTATGTGAATGTAATTATAATTTACGTAATGTAATTTTCAACTAGAATGAGTTGAAATACTGACAATTGTTACTCCATTGCACTTTGTGCCTCAACCCCAAGTCCCTAACTTGCGTCTGAAGGTGTAAGATTATTTCAAAGTGCAGAAGCCCAGACACAGCCCCCATCTGCAGGGTGCACTGGACAGAGTGCATCAAGGCAATGGTGTTGAATTAGAAAGATGAGACTCAGGCCATAGGACTGTGTTGGAAGGTAGCGCAGATATATATCACAATTACACTTTTCCGAGACTGGAAATGCCGGGTAATTGTCTTTCCCTGCCAGTGTGCTCAGGGCGCTTTACAACAATAAATTTCACCAGGAGTGCTAAAAAAACAGAAAGCACAATAACGTGAAACCTGCTGCTCCAAAAATGCAAGAAAACAGAGTGTTTGTAATAAAACTGGGCTCAAGATGTGCAGGATGGTGGAGCCCAGGGTGCTGCTCCGAGCTGGAGTGGGTACCGATGGGATGAGGAGGTGATGGAGACCCACACCTCTCTAGACTGCTGCCTGCGATGCTTCTGCAAAGCAAGAAATCTTGGGGCTGAGCATCGATTGAGAGGGATGAGGTTCTCTTTGCAGCCAAGGCAAAATTGTGTGCCAATCAAAAAGATGATAGGCAGGCTGTTTTTGACCTCTAGGGAGTATCAGAGGACAAGCATCCTTGAAAGGAAAATCAAAAACTAATCTCCAGGGAAGTCAAGCTAGCACTGCTGGAACTGCTGCAGCACTGGCTGACCTACCCCGGTGCTGGCACCTCTGAGCATCCACACAGACCTCCTGTGGAAGGACATCTGTACTTTTCCATCCCGTGTTAAGAAAACATCTTGCTTGTTAAGAAGCAACACGGGATGAGGTTTGACAGATGTGGTGCCTAGCTTGTTGCAGACCTTACTCTGGGGTCTGGGGCAAACCCACCTTTGGCCCTGCCACCGCCAGCGCTCCCCTCTCCTCTTCTCCATCTGGATGGTGGGTGGTGAATGCAGGAGAGGGTAGTTGGATAGTTTGCAAAGGCCATTATACAGCTGATATTAGCTGTGTTGGCTCTACATAGTTTGGAGCTATCCATAATTAAAACATACTTTTTGTAACCCTATCTTGTGGTAGATTTGATTTTTACGAAGGAAAAACGTCACTAAATCATTATTATTCATGTGACAAATCCTGAAGGGTAAATTTTTTTTAAACACCACCTCTATCAGTCTCTCCCATGTCACCTAACTTTTATGCAATAACACTGTTCCCTTAGAGATACCGTATAAAATATCTCTCACTTCCCAATATTATTCATAGAATTCCCATTATAGAACATTGAAAACCCAGATTAGAAGAGTACAAGAATATTTTATGACCAGTTTGAAAATGCTGTTACTGCTGCAATAAATTAAGAAGTTAAATTACTCCCACATTGAGTATTGATATACTGTGCATGGCAGAAAAATTCCTTTGAAATATACTGTACAATACATATAGAGAAATTCCAGCCCCTTTGATGACTGCAATGTGACTGCCAGTAAAGAGGTTTGTGTGTGTATGGGGGTGGGGGACTGGGTTGCCAAGTGTGGTCTTTAAAGCAATGAGTTGAGCAAGGGTAAAATCAGACCAGTAAAATATTGTATAGTTAATTGCTAGTACTGGGACGATGTGTTTAATGGCCAAGTCTCCGTTCTTCATTCTTCTTACATTCAGACTTTGTGAACTGTACCTCTGTAGATAAAATGCATTGTGGACCGGCAGACACAATTTCCCGTAGAATCACAGAATGGTTTGGGTGGGAAGGGACCTTCAAAGCCCACCCAGTCCAACCCCCCTGCCAGGAGCAGGGACATCTCCAACCAGATCCAGTTGTTCAGAGCCCCGTCCAACCTGGCCTTGAATGTGTCCAGGGATGGGGCATCCACCACCTCTCTGGGCAACCTGTTCCAATACTATGATTGCTCTTGCCTATACCTGTACGGACATTTATTTGTGGCCTTTACCTGACCACGGGAAGACGGCCGACATGTGAAGCGTATATGCCTCTTTTATATTAGTTGTTTTTCTATTTTTTTTTAACAGTCTTTCAAACTGAAAACTTTGACTGCCAAGGGAAAAGCAGAAAAAAATACAAATGTTGGATCTGGTCTGGCTGGCAGGATTCAGTTGCTTTGCACTTTTAGATACAAAGATGCTTAACTAATTAATTAAATCAACTTTTAAGCCATATTTACAGTTGTTTGCATTGTTGGAGTGATGTAAAGCCACCAGAATGTGCCAATTTTGATGCAGTTATCATGCAGGAATTTATGTGCACAAATTGTCTTTTTTTTTTTCTGCTAACAGAGCTTCAAATACGAAACATCGCAATGGGAATGATACTTATACAAAGCGGTTGGTATAACTTCAGGTAAGATCCGATCCATCTTATTTATTTTCATATGTTGTCTGCTGTGCAGAAAAAGCAGACTTTATTAGGCAAAATAATTGGAGACATTTGCCTGCTAGGCTAAATTGGCAACCAAATGGCCTGTTTTGCAAAATGTAACAAAAGAGCCCTCTTACACATTTTGTGAAGAAATCAAACCAGAGCTGCTGCGAAGCAGACGGCATAAAGAGCTTATCTGGTTTTGCCAAGAACCCTGCAAATCCAGTAGTTAAGTTTACAATAATAATTACAGTGTATTCTGCTGATTGCAATATTCTGGCCCAAAAGTGGCTATTTAACCAAGTTGGCTGAGGAGTCAAGTACCTACAAGTGATGTGATCTATTTATTAACAATTGTTTTTTTATGAGTACGCCCTTTCCAAATCACCTTGTTATTCCACAAAAAAAAAAAAGAAGTGGCTTTCAGCAAGAGCCATTTATATAAACCGGAGTGGCGAGGAGTTATTGAAGAACAACACAAACAGCGACGCAGCCCGAGTGCGTCTTTTTAAAGGTTATTCTTGGAGGATTTTCCTTCCCAAGGAAAGCGAGGCAATGAAGGGTAGAAGCTGAGTCGCACGTTTTTCCCTTAGCTGCACTGAAAAATTCACTCAAAGATAAGTAGAAGCTTTCTGTAAACCCTGAAGCTTACGCGTACTTGCCGGACCTTTGACTCTTGCCCCGGAGTTGGTGGTTCTCAGATAAAGCCCAGCCAGGGACCTCCTCCTGCCCGGGCCAAAAAAAAATAGAAATGCGGAAGCAAAGCTGATGCGCAGCTCAAGACAACAAGGTTGATGCTGCGCTGCCCAAAGTGACTTATCTTCGTGTATAATCATGTAGCAAATCGTGTATTCATTTGTATTATTAAATAAAGACTAACAGAGTTGTACACCCAGCCGAGCAGAAGGGATGCACAAAGGATCATGGGTTCCCAGCATTCCCTGCTCCCTCTTGGAAAGCCGCTGACTCACTCCCCGAGCAATCAGCGTTGTGTGCCATTACAAATGGGGTGGTTAATAGGCCTGCATCCATTATCATTAGTGCATCTCAGCACGCAGGTACATGATGGGTCCTGCCAGCGCATTTGCTCCAGCTCACTGAGCCAGGGGCCATGCTCCATTGCAAATGAGGATGAGGAACACCTGCTCCAGGGTTTTTCGGCAGACCGGAGTCATCCTTCACATCTCATGCAACACTTGTTCTGTCAGAATGCAATGCTGGCACCGGCCGGAGCGGCGGTGTGCCAGGCGTCCGACTAAAGATTATAGACTTCCCTGTGGTCTTCTGCTGAAGTTCAGCTTTGAATTTTTTCAAAGAAACCTTTTAAAAATTTATCAATTTCATATTAGGCATTCAGTCATTATGTTAAGGGTTTAAAAATAAAGATGAAAAAAAAACTTTGCTTCAGAAATTAACTTTTTTGGCAATTAGAATGGGAGCATGAAATATTTATTGAGTCTGATAATTTTATTCACAGTGCTGAGAGCTGGCTGTTTTGATATGTTTTCTGAGAGAGACTTTATTTTTGGAACATGAGCCTTGCGATTTTTTTTTTTCTTTTCTTTTCTTTACGGCCTTTGCAACTATTCATGATTTTTGTGGGATTTTCATTTTAATTGTCTGCACCAGGTGACCGAAGATGTGATATTAGACACTAAGTAAAAGGGGGAAAATAAGGCAAAATGTTGCCTTCTCAAGGCGAGTGTGTTTTCATCCCGAAGGCTCTGCTCTGGCTGCCCTCCAGAGCCAGGACAAAGGCTTTCCTCATCCCAGTCCAAAAGGCACGGTGCTTGGTGCCAGCCCGAGGCTAGCTTGTTTTTAGGCACTGGAAACCAAAATTAAGTGAGGAAAAACGGCTGCAATTTGAAGAAGCAGCTCTTGAGGTTTGCAAATCGCAGTGAAGTACACAGTGAGGATGGCAGTGTTACAGCCCGTCCTCCTCACCTCTCTGTCCCATGTAATGGGGATCTTACGGGCATTGCTGGTGGCCAAAGCTTTCTCAGTCTCCAGAAACACGGGCTAGAGGCAGAGGCTGGCACCCTGGGCAGCCCTGTCAGCCATCCCGCACACCGGCTCATGCACATGCCCCCATCCTGATGGATCTCGCCAGGGAAGAACCCTCCAGACCACTTGCCATGGAAGGCACTTCAGTGCCATTTCCCTGATGGATGATGCATCACCTTCTGCTTCAAACAAGGCTTGGGTTGAAGTGGAGCAGAAGGACAGTCACTGCCAGTGGAGACAGTGCAACACTGACAGGTGCTTTTTGACTGGTGTCATCTTTGTCTCCCAAGAAAGTAGAAGGAATGGGGGATGCCTACTTCTCCATTCCCAAAATGCAAGTGACTGGACTTGACTCTGGACTTGGAATAAGGAGTTAATGAAGAAATTTCTGTTTGCTTGTTTTGCTTTGCTTTTTTTCCAAAAAGTGGTTCCTGTCCCTTCTCCCCACTCTTCCCATCCCCACTGAAGAGGCTTTTGGTTCTGCTTTCAGAGCCTCCAAGAAAATGACAGCTGCTTTATTTCAACACTAAGCCTAGTCTGGTGTTTCCAGGACTAGGTTTCCACAGCGATAAAATTATACTGGAGGTTATAGGTCTGCTGCCTTGCTTCTCTGCCAGGAAAGTGGAGTCCTCAGTTGATCAGTAAACATTTAAGGTTTGTACCTTGAGCTCCAAAGTTTTATCTCTGCTTTATGATCAAGCACTACCAAAAACCAACAGCCAGGATCCTTCCTTTTAGCCATTATCAACTTTGATGTGCAAATGAGATCTTTAACTTTTGTTCCTCAAGGTGCTTCTTGGTCGGCCTCAGGTTTGAGTTCCATAGTTACTCCCATCAGGGGGAATCTGTCATCGTGCCTTGTTTTATAGAAGATGCTTGGACAAAACAAACTGACTAATAGATCTGAGACTCTGCTGGGGACTCTGCCACCACACTCAGGTACTGAAGATTTTTTATGATTCGGTGAATTGTGTGCTGCAAGAAGCACTATTGTGAATGCCATGGGTTAGAGACTTGTGCTAAACTTCTGTTATATCTATGGTTTTTTTTATATTCTCAATATTATCAATCAGAAATATTCTTGCTTTCTTCTTTTATCCTCTCAGCACGGAAGAGTTACTTCAGAAAGTGTTTAGGGCTGTGCTGCACCCAATGCCCTTGGGTTGCTGATGGGGACGCCCCTGCGTTCCCCAGAGGATTATGGGCTGGTCACTGATGGTTCTTTATCATACACGTAAAAAACTGCCATATCACTTTGTATTAATTTTAGGGAGAGAGATAAAAATCTTCATCTTTTGAAATGAAATTGTGACACTTTTTTGATCTGTAATATAGTTCAGAAAAAACGAAGAGGAAAGAGCAGTCCTGTGAGGTCGGAGGGGCAGTCCATTCAGCCCCGCACTCTCGGGGGCAGTGATGGGATCTGCAATTGGTGCTTAGGGAAGCAAATACAGAAGGATTTTAAAATAGAGGGAGGTAGATTCAGATTAGATATCAAGAACAAATTTTTTACATGGAGGGTGGTGGAGCACTGGAAGAAGTTGCCCAGAGAGGTGGTGGTTGCCCCATCCCTGGAAACGTTCAAGGCCAGGTTGGATGGGGCTCTGAGCAACCTGATCTGGCTGGAGATGTCCCTGCTCCTTGCAGGGGGGTTGGACTGCGTGGGCTTTGAAGGTCCCTTCCAACCCAAACCATTCTGTGATTCTATATTGCAATGAACAGTTTGGGAAGAAAAATACTTTAAGTTGCGTTTAATAGAAACACATTAGGATTTACTCTTTTTCTTGTTTTTCTAGATCTGTGCTTTCTGAATTATTAGGTTTTGATGGAGCTTTTCCTCATGTACTATAAATGCCTTTATTCTAATTCCCATCCATCTACCGAGAGCTGCTCAAAGGTGATGTTGCTGCACCACTGGAAAAAGAGGTGCTAGAAATGCCAGATCTCCACTTATTCAGGACTGAAGAGCCCGAGGAAAAGCTGTTCAGAGGGGTGACAGTAACGCAGAAGAAGCCTGTATGCAGGCTGGGTATGAGGATATTTTAATCAGAATTGTGAGTAGAAAAAGTAGGTTTTCGGTTGGGCTTTTCAAGCAGTAACCCTGGAACAATGCCTGAAAGACTCCAGTGGAAGCAATCCCTCAGGATCAAAAGGCATGATAATAGTCTGGGGGTGCTTAAAAATTCCTGGCTTTCATCTACCACAACAGGAATAAACAATATCTTCCTTTTTCTCTGCTCCACAGGGAGTGCTGGATACCTACTGGGACACATCTATCACTGGAGGGAAGAGCTCCACAAAGACAAGTGGAATATTGTCATTATTGGCCTGGAGAACACAAAGGCAGCCACGCACCCACGGTACTCGGTGAGTTTCCTACACAGCACCCCACAACTCCTGGTGTGGGTACCACTTTGGTCACCACCAGCCCAAAAGGCATCACTTTACTTTTCTATGTGCTCGGATGATGCCTTCTAAACGGCTTTAGATGTAAGGTACTGAGTCAAATAGAGAGACAAACACAGAAAACTTGTTGCCACAGGTTCAGTATTTCCATATGTGTGTCTTGATGGCTTTTACATAAAAGAAGAGGAAGGCGAGATTAAGAGATGGAGTACTGCTGGCTTGCTTAGAGCAAACGCTGTGGGAAGTACTGCTTTGGAATTTTCTGCAGGTCTGAATTATTTTCTTCTGCCTAGATGAAATGCAGCTTGTTAATTCAACTATCAGCTTTTGTCTGATGCTAAGGAGTGCAAAGTTAATTTTGGAACATGAACAATATTTTTAAATGATATCAGATTTGCTCAACTATGTGCTTGAGCATAGCCTTGGAGGTTGGGATATGTTTACGTCCTTTGCTGATTATGAATCGACTTCAGTATGTGTTTGCAAAATCATAACCCATCAGCATTTAGCCAAAAATCTCCTACTCACCTTCCATATGCTTTAAATACATAGACTCCGCTCCATGTATCTGCTAACTAGAGACAGGAACAAATCTAATTTGGATATTCAAAGTTTATATAATTTCTAACCTCATTTCTTACCTTACGCTGCAGTTTTGACCTGCCATGGCCTGCTATTCCATCCCAGCAATGGGCTGTCCGCATGGGGACGTTGGCATTTGTGGCAGGCGGCAGTGTCTGTGACGTGACAAGCAGACACCAACCCAACTCCGAAACCAAGCCTCTGGAGGTGAAACGCATGTGCATTAAGACACTTTGCTACCCAGCCTTGTACTGATACATTTTTAATGCACTTTTAAAAAAAAAAAAAAAAAAAAAAAAACACCAGAAAAGTAGAAAATCATCCTGTATTTGAAAAAAAAAATTAAAAATCACACGTTGAACTAGACGGTACTGACAGAACTTGAGCCACAAAGAAGTTGGCATCTGCACATTGCAGCGTATTGCTGATCATTGCCAAGCACATGAAAATTACCTCAACAGCTTCGTTGCTGTCTTAAGTGTGACATTTGGAGATCTGCATAGCGTGGCCTCCTGCTCCGCCTCCCAGTTGCAGTGTGAAGAGCAGACTTGGTGAAATTCTGGTTTATTTTGGGGTAGGGCTGCTCAGCCATGTAGGGTTAGGCAGGACCGGGAGCATCCTGCTGTGTTAAGGTGCTGGGAGCTGGGTCCAGCCAGCGCATTAATACCCTACTCAGTGTGAGAGAGCAAAATATTTTCATCCCAAAAAAGCCAAAATGAGGTTTCAGCTGAAGGAACACGCTGTGTGTGATACTTGGCTGTTTAAACACTGGTTCCTCAGCTATTTACTGCGCTTTCTTGCCTACCTCCCCCACAATTAGATGTTTAAAGGACAGAGTGCAATATTTAATCCTAAATTTCAACGTTCTGCTTGGATTTTCTTTCACCTTTGGCTGGATACTGTGATGCTAAAACACGTGGGGGACACAATGGGCTCTTTTGTTGAGCGTGAAGCAGGCTGAGATGCTCCTGCCTGTGGCTCTGCCGGTGCCGCTCTGCTTGTCCCAGGGCTCGCGAGGGAGAACGTTCCCCAAGGCCGACGTAGAGCCCCGGTTTTCTGAAGCACACGAATGGAGACTAGTCTGAGACAAGTAAGCTCTTATTTATACTTGTGGCCTCGTCAAGATTTGAATCAAAGTCTCCGGAGATGCCCTCCAGCTTCCTTAAATTTCATTTTTTTATAATGAAGATAATTTTGAGTTTTACAAGCGCAGAAATGTCTAAAACTAATAAACATTTTATACATGTGTCAAAAGATGCTTAAAAAGCAGCCAAAACGTGGGGGTTTTTTTTAATAACTGAGTGGGGGGAATGAAAAAGAAAAAAAAAATAAACCCACAACACACTCCCTGTTTGCCAAGTTCCTAAAGCCTGAGCAAATTTTTACAGATGAGTTGTAAACCCCAGACTAATGGAGCTTTAATGGAAGTGCTGACACCACCTAAAGCCGAGCAGACAAACCACTACAACAACCCCAGCTCCTCAAATCCTTCCCAAAGCTGCTGCCTGCCAAGCAACCCCTGTATCCTGCTGCCGACCCCATCCCTCCTGCCGGAGCACGGGAATAACGCCGCACTTCCGACGGCAGCGCTTGGGGGAATTGAGACACGGGGGGCTCGCGGGTGTGCTTGCCCTTCTTTCTTTCGTGTGCTCGCAGGGAAGGGATTTGGCAGGCGGCCTTGGCAGGCCGGTGGCTCACGGGGAAACAAAAAGAGCGGCTGTCAGCGCAAAACGGAGTGGCTTCGGAGGCGGCAGCGGTGGCTGGCGGCCACGCTGCCTCGCTGGACTCCGCTTCAAACGAGCAAGGCGCTGGGTTTATCGTGGAGCTTAGGAGAAAGGCTCTTGCAATCATCATCCAAGTGTTATATTTATCTCTGGAAATCCTCTGCTGCTTCTTGGTCCTTTGATGTTTTTTGGAGAGATGAAGATGTTTGCACCGAATGGATGGAGCGGTTTGGTTTCTGAATGTTGTTTCATCCTAAAAAGATGAAATTGGGGGAGTATATTTGTGTACAGGCATGCGTCACCGCTAGTAGGTAGAATAAAGGTAAAAAAGTATAAAATATATAAAAGTACATAAAGCCAAGCCTTGCTGAGTCTACAGCAGCTGGCCTTCTTTTATCACCAGCTTTGCCATAAAACATCCAATTTTAATAATCAAATTAGAATCAACGAAAACCTGCACAGGTGAGAGGAAATCTGTGAGCATGATCAAAACCACGTTTCTGATTCAGGACGAAATCGCAGGCTACAGGGAGGTACATCTGTAAATTATACAGGAAGCTTTCTTCAACAACTGATTCACCCTGACAGTTTTACTGGAGTATATGAAAATTAGTATTAAAGATGTGATATGTAGGCTTCTTTCCAGGAATTCCAATCTGGTTTCAATAAAATGAAAACACTGATTGGAAGTGAAGTTGCCTTCCGGTTTTGCCTTTGGCTATTATGTGTTCATTCGTGAAATGACTGAATTCCACAACTACTTTTAATATTCACCTTTTGAGTTCATCTCCCGTACTGGACACATTGGAATGATTAAAATAGCACTGCCTCCCGAAGCCAGATTCTCTTTAATTTGAAACAGCCTAGGTGCCGAGGAAAAAAAAAAGAAAAATAACAAAAAAAAAAAAAAAGAGAATGCTCTGTTAAGTCCATCCTTTCTTAGCATCAAGTTGCTTCAGTGGCTGTTTAGGGTAGAATACTAATAAGCGGTTTCTAGATGAAACATCCTGCGCTTCCTGAAGAGCAGTGCTGGGAAGATCTGAGGAGCACAGTTTTTGTCCTCCCCGCTTCTGTCCCTCTAGGCTTCTCCTCCTGATGTCTGCTGGCTGAAATGTTCGTAGGCGCCGATGCTACGTGTATCTTAACGCCTCTCCGCTTTGGCTGCTGCGTTGCCGTGTGCGTGAGTGCCGCGGTGCGGTCTGCCCTGACGCGGGCAGCTTCTGCATCGCCCTGCTGCCGCAACAAGGGTGCCTGTAAAAAGGGGTGTGGAGAAGAGAGCCGGGCTCACTGAATGTAAATCTTCAGGATATCTGTGGTCTCACCATGCAAACTGTTGCATTTTATCTTATTGTCCAAACTGGCATTTGGATCCTGAAGTTGCAGGTGGTTTTGCATGCCCGATGAGCAAACCAGCTTACGGCAGAGTGTGAGTGATTTTATGTGTTGAGTAGCTCATTAAAAAAATCCAAATTCCCATGTACTTGCTAAGACCTTCCAGACTGCTCTTGGTGTTTTGAGGCAATGTTGTCCTAGAGATTGAAAAACTGACTTAGCTGGTTTTACGGAGGGGCCGGCTGGAGCTCCAGGAGGAGCCGTGTAGCAGAGGTCAGTGTGGCATCCAGGGCACCCTCGGTGTAAATGGTTAAAGGGTTTGCCATGAGTTAATGGTCGCTGGTTAAATGCGTTATCTTTATTCACCTTTCATATGGGAAAGCTGGCAGTTCTGCTGGTGAGAATGATCCTCTTATCGAGGTTCCCAGGGGTGTGCGTTCGCTGGGACGCTTTCCCTGAGAAGACCCCCATGTCTTACTCCCTCTTTCTTTTCTGGTCGCTGCTTGTCTGTGCAGCATTTTCTCTGTTGGCATGCTCAGCATCCTGGTTTTGGGGCATTTAAAGGGATGTTTTCTCCTTGGCACCAGTGGAGGTCCTAACCCTGGGTATCACCATGCCTGACCTGAGCTGCTGCGGACGAAAGGACATCTACAATAAACAGTAATATTGAAAACTTTAACACCTCTGTGGAACAAAGAAAAGCCCAGGGAAGTAATTTCAGCCTCTGTACTCAGTCACCTATCTGGCAACCTCTGCAATGAGTATTCTGGCAAGTTATATCGCTGAGGGAGAGTCTGACTTTCTGCAGTTGTCCAAGGCAATCGTTGATTAAATTTTGGATGCTGTTACTTAGACATCCGCCGCTCCTGATGCGCTTACCATATTTTGCAAAGAGAAGGTCTCTGTGAATTGAAAATTTCTGGTTATGTGCCTTCAAGGTCATGCATAAAACAATGTCTAGGATCATGGAAAGTTGAAGAATTTAATCAAAATACTGCTCTATAGTTTAGTGTGTTTTGTAAGATTAGGAGGGGCACCAGTAATGCTGTCAATGCAGAGCTCATCTGAAGACTTTTGAATTATTGAGCTGCAGAGCAAACCTCAGCACAGCCTAAATCAATAGTTTTCAACAGTGCTGTTGGCAACAGAAGTTCCTGACAGTTCCTCTTCTGCACTGGAGAGGAACAAAATTGCAGCAAGCCTGGAGACAAAAAGTAGGGTGTCCTCTGGGGGCCGGGGAGGGGGGAAGTCGCAGGCTTTGGGATACCAGCTTCTTTGTACTGTTAAGCACCATCAAAAAGAGGTAGAGCAGCAGCCCTATATAAATTAAGTCAACTGCCAGACCCAGCCAAAGAAAAAGTCAAAAACCCTCAAGCTTTTTAAATGCATTGAGGTCTACCTGGCAGCATGGGGAAGGGTGATGCTGTAGTGCCTCTGTCTGGCTTCAGGTGGCTGCTCCACACCACGGGTCCCAGCCCCAACCATGGAGCAGTGGGTGAGGGCTCTGCCGTGGCAGGGATGGCTGGAGGGCCTCAACCTTCTCCCTGGGGGTCTTCTCCTCATCCAAGGGCGTTGGGAGTGCTATTGACCACATGCAGTCACACAGCAGAGGTAGGGGACATCTGGGTGATGCTCTGCAAAGCACTTCTTCATTTTTGATGACTTTTTATGGGGCGGGAGGCAGAATGGGAGATAACAGTGTTTTCTTAGGTACTGGTAGGAAAAAAAGTAAAATGACATGTTGCATTTTGCAGAAATACTTTATGGAATTGGATGCAGCCTGTAATATTTTTTCCCCTTTGATGTCTCCTTAGGCGGTGAAGACAACCTCCAAGCAGACTGTGGCAGGGTACAGTACGCACCCTTGATGCACTGACATTGTGAATCTGGAATTGCTGGATCATCCTGGAAAAATTAAGAGTACAGAGGTACCCAAGGCTCTTTCCCGCCTTTGAAAAGATCTTATTCTGTAATTAAAGTTAATTTAGAGAAAGAATTAAATTTGATGTATATGTTTGTATTGATATTAATATTTAATGTGCATATTAAGTATATAGATGGCCTTGAATATCGTCATGACCTTAGCCCCAAACATCCTCCCTTTGCCCCAAATGAAACCAAATGTTATTTTTTTTTAGTGATTTAACCTTATAATAATTTCCTGAATTCTGAAGTTATTTTTCTCGACTTCACTATTCTGCAAATGCTCTTTGCTCCCCTTTTGCTTTTCAGAAATTGGTTCAATGTTAATTCTCAGAGCCGGGCATCGTGGTTATGTAGTTTTGCTTTATCTTTTAATTTTAGTTCACAACTTTAAGAAGTTGTTCATTATAAACTGAAAGTTGTTTACGGGTTTGCGTGCCAGATGCTTTCCAATGAAATGCATATTGTCTTCCTAAACAACGACGTAGAGCACGGCAAAGCCAAATGCGGGCTCTTCCTTAAGGTAAATGGGTACGAAGGACATATTTGTACGATAAGGGTTTTCAGGGCTTTCACAGCACTGCCTCAAATTGTCAGTCGCCTGTCAGGCGAAATAAGAAATGCAACCTAAAGAGAGTAGGGCTGGGGGACTGCGGCGTGCAAAGCTGAAACCGCAGCCGGTACCCGCGCCCCTCTCCGTACTCGTGCCGCGAGCTCTCAGGCACAAAGCCGAATGCGCCTTGGGGCGTGCCGCTCGCAATCTTCTGCATCCCCCCCTCCTCAATCTTTGGTTCATCCCCTGCAAACACTGCTAACTACTAACTCATAAAACATATCAGCTGGGTTTATTACTTTTAACCATCTTTCCAATTGTGCTATAAAATAAAGGCAGATGCCATTTTAAGATCTTATTATTATCAAGGGCCAACTCCTCCAGCAGCACCTGCTTAGCGGCAATCTGCTTGTTTATAGTCCCTTTTTTATAGGTGACAGTTTAAGGTGGCTGTTCTCCTGTTACAAAGAGTTCTTTTTAATGCAGCAGAAGCGGCACGCGCAGTAGGTGAGCTCCTTCCTTTCATCTGCCGATACCGAGACGGGGTCGCGGGGTTCACCTGTGATTTTTGCTTGACAGCTTCGCCACGCGCGTCAGGCCCTGCCAAATGCTCCGCCATTAATTTATGATTTAAAGTAATTAACTTTTGCTGATTAAAGTAATTATTTCAAGTGCATTGCACTCAGGCCCAAATGATGCGCGCAGCCCCCTCTCCAGTTTGAGCGAGCGGCGTGCCAAGTGCTTAAAAGCTGCACCAGGGAGCTCGCGGTGGCTTCTGCCAGTCTAACAGATCTGCCATGTTTATGGCTGACTTGTACTAACTGCTCATTTTAATGCCGAATCCTGGCAGAACACTGACACAGTGTGAAACCTTCATCCGGTAAACAAGACAAGCTTCAAATCGGTGACATCGGTGACAGCGAAAACTGTTTAAATGAATCTTGCCTCCAGCCTTCCAGAGGTATTGTGTTTTTTGAGCGCTACTCCTTCTCCAGATTGGCTGTTAAACAATTTACAGCTTTATCCAGCCTCTGCCTTTAGCATTACGCAGGTGCAAAATTCAGGCTTCTTCAGTGGATCGCGGGCCAAAAAAAAACCAAACCAACCTCCCACCCTCCCCAAAAAACCCCATCGAAGCCTTTCAAAGCGACCTCAGACAGGAGAAGTAGGAAAAAGGAGTTTCCTTTGAAAATAAATCTCCCTTTTTGAAAGCGTACACTTGTTGTGAAGCTGCCTGTCATCTCCTAAAGTGAACATGTGCTGTCTAGGAGCCAATATTGGCTTTTTTTTATTGTGCCTTCTCCGCACAGAAGCGGCACACACGGCCAGCCGCTGCTGCTGCGGAGCGCCGGGGCTGCATTGGTGTGGAAGGCTGCCAGAGCCGGGTGCCGCTGCAGCAACACGCCTTGTCTTATTGGCACAAAATGTTTCCAAAAGTTACCTTTAGTTTTGGGGTTTTTTTGCATTTTTCTTCCCCTCCCTGGGGGAGATATTCCTCAGGAAAATCCTCTTGCAAACAACTGTGGGATTTTTGACTATTGCCCTCTAAGAGAAAATGAGCAAACTGTATTTGAATCTGTAGGAATGAAAATATCCATCCTGGAAAGAATATATTCCCAGTACTACAAATACATTTAGCTGGAAAAGATTTTTTTTTTTTTTTAATCCAGTTTTAATTTGCGAGAGAAGAGAAAGCAGTTTTGATTGGGGAGTGGATGATTTTTCCTGCTTTACTGAAACGACTGTCAGTTTTAAAAAGCTATTCACATTATCTCACTCTCCTCTTCCAGTGCAACTGTAAAGAAATCTAATTTCATCTGTAATAAAGCACCTGATGGGCAGTGATCCCTGGCAAACAATATTTCGGCTTAATGCTAAGCGTTGAAAAAACATCATCGAAAAATAAAGATGCCAAGAAAAATCATCTGTGTGTTAGCTTGGCAGTAGTCCTCAGAAATGTGAGGGATAGCTCAACAATGACCCTGCTTCTTGGTTTTTTTTCCCTTTTTTTTTTTTTTTTTTGTAATAAATGAAGCACGGTGGGAAGGGGCGAGCGTGGGAGGCAGGGTGCTGCCCGTGCGACAAGGGAGGGCAGGGTGCCGGCAGCCCAGGAAATCCGCTCGGCTGTCATAAGCAAACATCGAGCTCTATGCCAAATTGGGGCAGTTTTGTGCTACAAGCAAGCCCAGACACCAGGCTAAGAGCACCAAGCTCGTTTCTCATGAGCCCCGCCATGGGCATGATGCACTGGTGTCCTTACCCCGGTCCTCCCTTCGTCCTTCGCCCCTCCCATGCACACCGTATGCTTTCAACACGCTCTGGCTAGCATTTTGCTGAAAATAAAAATGCTGCTTTGTAAGAATTGATTGGCAAAGCTATTTTTTAAATGCAAATTAAGATTGAGACAGACTATTTTCACTGTTTCTGATTTTTTATTTCCAGGTCTCTGCGTCTTCACATCCAATGAGGTCTGGTATCTCTGAAGACATAATAGGTCTGAAAATTTAATCTAGGAAATTTTTTCTTCTAAGCAGAATACTATTGGGATTTACTCAGGACCTGGTCCGAAGTCCTCTGAGATGGTCAAAAGATGGTTACTGGTCTCAGCCTTCTTTGGCTATTCTGCACTCTCTGCAGTTGTTCCAAGTGCGGGCGACCCTCTCTTGTGTTTGCTCAATAATCCTCAAAATGTTCTTTCAGGACAGATAGGTGCAGGACGTAAAACTGCAGAGATCATGGATGGATCCAATTGGCACAGGGAAGGCTGGTAAAGCTTGACTCTCACACTAATGGGAGCGACGATGTCACCTTGGGTATTAATACCAAACACCAAGGTAAGCCAAGTGGTTAGAGGTGCCTGGCTCTCATTAACGTTGCCATGGACTGTGTCTCTTTCAATATCTTGGGGTCTTTGGGTCTTGGATGGGTGGTGAACCAGTTCTGTGTGGGGCATGGGGTGGATGCTCGCCCTGGGAAGGACATCCCGCAGAAGAGCCTTGGTTCTTCCCCTGAGATAAGCCTTGACAACGGTGAAAATACACAGGACCTGGTCAGATGGAAAGCGTACAAGACAATGAAAAACAGGTACAAAGTATCAGAAACAGGGAAATTTGGCATGCAGATGCAATAGGCCTGTTTTAATTTAATACCGCTAAAACGCGGAATTATTAAAAGCATAAAAGTCCCATTACCAAATGGCACAATATATTAGCAGTTATAAGTGTTAAATCAAACCAAGGTACATGATATTAATGAGCAAAACGGCTGTGTTTAAACAGTTGTCTACTTATTAAATCTCTCATTAAGGAGATGCAAACCAAGTGGCTGAGATTTTCCACTAAAGATGATAAATTGTGATTACTGAAAAGTTTTTAATGTATTACAGAGCAAGTCAATTTTATTAAAAAAGAAAAGAAGCCATCCAAATTTTTCCCAGTAGCTTTACCTGTAATGGTAGTGATACTTCTGCAGGTCACTATAAATTTATTTTTGCTGTGCTGTATTAACCCCTTACCACAGTCTGATACCTGGGTTTGAGTTTTTACAGCCTTTCTTTACAGCATTTTTGGGAATTAAAATGCAGAGGTCTCAAACAGGTCAGACAAGCAGAAATAGATGCCTCATGACTTTTTGGCTGGATTGTGTATAATGTTAGTGTAACTATTTTCCCGCTATACCGTACCCCTCAATAGGAGTAAGTGCACTTACTTGACTCAATCAGCCATCTGTGTCTCCATCAGCCACAGTGGAAACTAATGGTAATTGCCAATTGTTAACCAGACAATAGCAGATGCTAACTTTAATATCCAACAGTGCTCTTCCGAGCATCTTTTATGTAGACATGGCCTCACTTTAATACGTGTTTTCTTTCCCCAAAATACAGTAACTTAGTAAAGGCTGATTAGCCTGGGGAGCTATGTGACTTAAAGCAATGAACTTCGAGGAATGGCAGCTGATGAGCTGTTTCTGGGCCATGATGTCAATAATGTAAGAATTTAGAAGACTAGATTTAAAATTCTTCTTCAAAATAGTTTTTCCTAGTTAAATTTCACAAAGAACCATGTACTGGATGCTAGCATGAGAGTAATGTCTTTCCTGGCAGTGTCCTTGCCTCCTATTAGATAATCAATTAGTTTCAGAACATTAAAAAGCAAAATGCTGCAACACGATTTTCCACCGAATTCAAAAATATTTACTAAAGGATTTCATTGCTCCTGTTTATTTACTTCTAAGCACGAAGGCCGTGGCTGCACAACATAATGCTGTTGTTTTGGCACCAAGACAGCTTTGCAACCTCGCCCCCAGAGGACATCTGGAGTCTTCTGGGTCACGGCGATTCTCCTTTTTGCAGAAATTTGCTTGCCTAAAGTAATGAATGAGCCCATTTTCACTTTGACTGTGGCCTGCAGTCTACGAGAGACATTAGGAGCAATTTGTAGTCAACGTGCAGGTCTGTTCCATCTAAAATATTATCAATGAGCTTGTCAACCCGAGCCTTAACCTTCTTTGTTATTTTCATCTGCTCCTCTCTCAGATGTCTCTCCTCGTACCCGTAACCTCTGAAGACTAGCAACAGGATGTCATACACCTGTTTTGCTCAAGGCTGGGACTTGGAGCCCTGCGCGATATTGTGTAGGCATTGGCTCGCTTGCTGCTTTGCTCAACGTATATGTCAGAATGTCAGATGATAGTTGTTGTAGCTGCAGCTGTTGCATGAGCAGAGTGCCAGGGGCACAACTTTCCTGCAGTGAGCTTTAATTTGCTCTCCCTTCCCCAAAGAGCTCCCGCGCTTTACCTTGCTGCTGTGGCTGCAGCTGGAGGAGAGCGCGGCCCACGTGCAGCTGAGGCCGCGGGACGGCTGGCGGGCGGTGAGGCTCCGTGGCGGCTAGGGTAGAACTTTGTACAGGCTGAAGGTGCTGCAGACTGCTATTTGCATCTTTGCTCAATGAGGCATTTTAATAATTGTTTGCAGGAAGGTGTTGTAAACACGGAGGGATTTATATTTGTGCGAGTCAATCTGTAGTATATTTGGATGCTGTTCCAAGAGAGCTACTCGTAGCCTAAATAAGCCATAACCTGCCAAGATATTCATGAGAGATCTGACTAGGTTTTTGACTGCTCTCAGAATTAGGTTGACAATCAAAACAGATGTAGAATGAGACTGCAACTGGATTGCCAAAGGCAAAAAACTCCTGTCAAATTCTTTAAAGGAGCAAGCTGATAAACCACTGTAATACGTGGGAATGGTGGACATTAGTAGCTAGGCAAGGACACATATGTCCACCTTCGCATTTGTTCAGGACTGTGGATTTGTTTTACAAATTAGGTAGCAAGGGCACTGGAAAAAAATGCTTTAAAATACACAGTCGGTGAAACTTTAAAAAGACACAGCATTACTGCATGAATATTACAAGATGTTTCTCAGGGTTTTTGAAAAATACGTGCTCTTGCAGAATTGCTGCGTTTCCGAGTGACATGTTGGGATAGCACAGATCATCTGTAATTTAGAAGAAGAAAGCAATAGAGAGTTTGATTAAAAAGTAACGTAATTCTGAATTGCTGGATATTGCTTTGGTTGCATCTATTATTCAAGTAGACATGAGGCATTTTGTCTTTTGCTTGAAATGTTAACTAAATCAAGGCTAAATATATAAAACGGGGCTTCATCTTTAACGAGGAGGACAGATGCAGTGGCCTAACGCGTACATCTGTATCTTGTCTAAGAGTTGTAACTCATAATTCTTGCATTTAGGTCTTCGACAGAAGACAGAAAAGGAGAAGTTTTTGTGGGATGAAGCACAAGCGTGAAAGACACTAGTTGGAGAAAAAAAAAGACAACTGGTTTACAGCTGCCTGCTGGGCAAATCTCTGGCTGAAAGGACATCTCTGGGCGTGCAGATGCATCGGCATCTAAGGTCGCTGTTCGGTGGGTCCTTCATGGTGTTTCAGGATAAGGGTGATTGACAAATATTTAAATGAAACCTTTGCTCAGGGAAAATGCTGATTCATTCAAAAGGGAACCATTCACAGGCGAGGGTTTGTTTCCATGAATATCCCAATTTGAAAAACAGTAGGAGAACAAGTCATAATAGTTGTCAAGTGTGTTTTACTAATTAATATTTTTTTTTAAAATGAGCTTTGTTTTTGGAATGTAGTTTGTAGAGTTTTTTTTCAAAAAATAGAGACATTTCAGAATCACAGAACTTGAATAATATTTTAACCTCAGAATATTTTTTTAAGGATTTTTGCTGTGTAGAAGGCTACTTGCCTTATTTTATGTCTTCAACAGCTGCACAGGCATCAGCACGGTAAAAGAAGTGTGCTCTTTCCCCCCAAACGTACCTTCTAAATACAGCCACCTTCCAAAACTTTCTGTATAGAAGGTAAAAATATTCAAAGCACCCCTTGAATTGCCCGGCTCTGCTTGGGACATGCTCAGCAGGTAGCATTCACCTGGCCTGCAGCTCTGGGGAGTGGGTTCCTGCAAGGACTCTGCATGGTCAGGACCCCAACACGGCGTTGTCTTTGTCAGATTGCTGGCTAACGCACACAAGCCAGAGCGTCTGGGAACGTGCCTGCCGCCAAGCTGGGCTGCTAGCCGGTGCCTGGCAAGTTGGCTCAATGGTCACTTGGCACACATGGCCCATGGCACAGGATTCAACAGCTCTGCGCAGTTGAGTGCTAGAGGACTTGGTCCCTGCTGGCAAAATCACTCTCCCTGCGCCATCTATGAAGATGGATTGGTCCAAGTGGAGCATCAGGTCTTCAAGCCCAAAAATAATCTGGAAATGTGAGCTCAGGCATCTCTGTCCAAGTTCTCCCTTGTAGGGGCAGGACATATTTGGTCCCATGGGGACCTCAGAGCACCTCAGGGCTTGCACAGCACAGAAGCCCCCAGAGCAAAACATCCTTGACATTTCTTTTGGCTTGGCTCCCCTTTCTCTTCTTTCCAGGAGGATGCCTTCCCTGTATTAATACTTCTATAATCTTTTTAATTAAAATTAAATCTATTTTTGATACCTCACCACCAGATCCAACACCGTAATCCCAAGTGAAGGATAGACTCCCTCCACTGCAGTGTGAGGAAATGTCATTTCTTGCGCTGCATTTCCAATCAAGTTAGGCAACGTTTACTTCTATTTTTTTTCTTGCTCAGTATTCAATGCTTTAATATCCTGGTCAGACCTCGATAGGAAAATATAAAAACATGTCAAGATAGTGGTTCAGTTACAAATGGAGTGCAAAAATTACTTTGGAGAAAGCCCATTCGTGTGTGATTTCTAGCTTAATTCTGCAAACCCTGGTGGTTTGGAGAGTTTAGCATCCAGAGGTTTGGGTACTTGCCCAAACCAACCCTAAAATGCAAACCTTTGGAAGCCTGCCTTTCAGTTCAGTGTGTGATATAAATAGCAGTGCTAGAAGCAAACAAAGGAGGTATTGCATCGAGCAGCCAAGAGAGACTACATGAAACACTTGATCACGCCGTGTTTGGGTATCCCGGGCTGCGCTCCGTCTTCTGCCTTAGCAACGCTGCGAGCTGGAGACATGCTGCTGTGTTTTCTGACGTTAATGCAGTTGTGTCTGGGTGATACAAGGCAACGAGTCTTCAGCACCTTTATCCTTCGCGGGTTCTGTGATGCTGAGGGCTCACTACTCATCCCCCCAAAAAACTAATTAAAAAATGCTCAGTAAAGTCCTTCTTATGGTGGCGTTGGTGGTTTTGTGGAGAGCTCCAGTCTCAGATGATGGAGTATCACGTTGTTCAGTCTTGCAAGGACCAGAGAGGAAGGGTTCAAACCACTCTTGCCCCTGCACCCACATCCAGGTGAATTGAGATCTGCTGAGAGAGAGCGGAGTGATGTATTTTCTTCAAAACTTGGCAGCTTTTTTTTTTCTTTTTTTCTTAAACTGAATCTTGAGATTGCCTCAATTGTTAAATGTACCTGGATCTGCATACAGATATTCAGTCTTGAAAGGTTAACAGCTTGGAACAAATCAACTGTTGGAGAAACTAGAAGTCATTGAATACGTGGGCCTTTAGTACTCCCTTCTGTAACTTTGGGTATTTTGTTCTTCTAAAAGCCAAATCTTTATGTGAGAGAGCAATGTTAAGGATGTAAGCTGAAAAAAAGGAGCAAACATCAATTTGCGATTGAAAGGCAGAACTTCCTGGGAAGCCAAGCAAGATTCCACTGCCCCAGTGAAACCAGAGAGCATCCTTGCGGTTCAGCTGCCATCCAGATATTTATGGGTAGTGTATGAAGAATCAGGCCACTTTATCTGCATCACCTTTCTCGTGTTCCCCCTTTCTTTGTGGCTGCTCCTCTTTGATGACAATTTGCTGTAAAATTGCCACTCAGCCAGTTCTTTTTTTCTCTCGTGTGCCTTCCCTGACCCCTGCTCCTTCCATTTGGCAGAGCGGAGCAGTCAGAGCCCTAAATCACCCTGCCTGCAGTAGGCTGGGGCGCGTTGCCTTTCCCCGGCTTCCAGCTGGCGGCTGCTCTCAACTCCTGTTTTTCTTCTTCCTGCGGAGCCGGTGCATTCTCACGCCGTCCAAAAGCCGAGGGCTGGGCTACTAATAGAGACCACGGATGAACGGCGTAAGGCCTTTCCATAACTCTCTGTTACGAATCAATGAGCATGTTTGACATCTCAGCAGCGTGGCATTTGAGAATAGCTGTCGATAGTGCTTTCTCGTGCCGAAAGAAAATGGGAAACTGTAATACTGGCATTACATCATTGATGGTAGCTGGTTATTGATGTCATCGTTCCTGTCACTCACCTGATATATACAGCCCACAGTGACTTACCTCCAATCCATAGAGGTATGAATTTGAAGATAAACATCAATAACTTTAAAATCACTGTTCAATTGAGATGATGCTAGCTCAAAGTGGTGATGAATTTGGACTTTCTGTTGCCTGTTTCTATATTTCATTCTCATAAATGGCATGCGTGGCCAGTTGCCTGCGTCATTTGAGATATATTAGATATTCAGATTACAGTGAGGATCTGAGTAACTGGTGCCTTATTCTCAAATTGTTTTACGGATGAATCTGTATGTCATGTGTGCATACTAATGTCTGTAATCTTATGTTGTCTATATACTGCAATGAAGTTCTGGTGCCTCGTTGCACCAATCTTCAGCATCACGCAGAATCGCCTTTAGGAGATACCTTTACCTTGTAACCCTTTATTCTATGCACGCTCCCCATTTGATCTTAAAACCAAGAAATGGAAATGTGGGCAATGTCCTTTTTCTTTTCTTGGAGGCTGACTCCTGGAAGTCTGGCTTCCAGCGAGCAGCGAGCATGAGCATCAGCACCTGTGTCCCGACGCCAGACAGCTGGCACACTCTCTGCGTGCCACGGCGTGCCATCTGTGCCAGGCGTCACGTGCCAGTTACGTGACTCAGGGGAAGTCAGGGGGAAGAAAGTAAGTTCATACCACGACAGAAGCGCGTTTGTTTTTTGTGCAGCCCTACGACGTGCACTGAAATCCACTGTGGGTTTGGTCTTTTCCTCTCTTTCCCCACTCTCTTGCCGAAGCAGTGCTGATCATACAAGCCCGATGAATTCATTACAGTTCTTGGTGAATTTAAGCTCAGGGTGTGCAGGGGGGCATTAACACAGAGGGGATTTTGTTTCTGTAGAGTCTATATGGAATTGTTTGGGGGATTGAAAGAATCAGGTGTTTTTTAAATATATAAAGAGATTATTTTTCTATAGAAACTGTATTCCACTGAAGAAAGAGACCATTCACAAATGAATGGAAGAAAGAGCTCAACAACCCCCTGTAAAAGAAGGAGGACCCCCTCATCTCCACCAACCGCCGCAAGCTGCCAATCTGAAACGTCAAAGCCAACGGCAGGGTTTTCTAGTCTAAGCTGGAGATCTGGGAGCTCCTCTTTGCCACCTGACTTAGCCATGGCCCTAAGTGGTGGCAGAGGATGGCATCTGCACTTAGAGGTGTGTTACACAATAGGCCATGGTCACCTCTGCTGGGATGTTGTTACTTCTGCAAAGGTAGAGCTTACCGATGCTGAGGAGACACCATTGGGTCTTCAGTCCCCTCCATGGGTATGTGCTGTGATGACCTGAGATGACCCTCATTCTCAAGGGCAAAGGCTCGCTGGCACAGTCCAAAGGTGGGAAAAATGAACTTTTCTCTCTCTTCTTTTCTATACCTTTCATTCAGATGTAGTGAGTCTTGACTGTGTGGCACCAGAAAGATATGAAGCTGTTCCTGAACCTGTGTGGTAAACACCACGGCTGTCTGTCCCCTCAGGGGCAGAGGGAAATGAGCTCCTAACAAATGCTTCTTTGTAGGTGCAATGCACATAAGTGCATTTTTGGATCATAGTCCGAGTCTGCATCCTTTGTGAGCCGGTGAATGTGCCAGGATGACTCCCTTTTTCTCAGCCCAGCACTTCTCCATTGAGCATAGACAGAGTTGGGAGCATTGCACATCAAAGAGAGGGGAATTAATGAATGAGAAAACCTTGACATTTACACAATTTAGGCATGTTACTTTTATTTAAGGTTTTTTCTTGGAAAGGGTGCAGAACCCTTAGTGAATAGACCTGTTAATGCCTCTTGCTTTTTGTGTTTATATGTGCCAGTTCTAATAATTGTCACGTCGACCTAAGTGAGAAACATCCAGACGCATTTATGGAAGAAGCCGTAGGGCTTTAATCCAAGTGACTTCTGTTACTCCTGGGTGGGGAAGAGGGAAGGGCAATAAACAACAGAAATTTGTTGGTTTCTTAGCACCAGGATTTATCACGTGTAAAAATGTAGGACTTTCGAAGCCATTAATTATACATAAAGTCAATAACCAATCTTAATAGAACTTAAAGTGACAAAAGCAACTACATTTAAGAAATAAGCTTCCCCATCCTGAAAGTCTGTGACCATCAGTGAAAGGAAAAGGCTCAAAACACGCTCTGGACATGCAGTAATTGCCATTATATTTTTGGGATTTTATTAGAGAAAACTGCATTCTGTGTAGGTGTATTAGGACAGGGAGAAATTCTAGATCACAAAGCTCAGGTCTGTGTCTGGGACAACCTGCCCTGCCAGTTAGCAGCAAACAGAACGATTTGGGGTGAAAAGTATGAGAATTTGCTCTTTTATGATATCAGCTATGTTTTTAAAAGATAAAAAAGTGCATTTGTATCTGCACATTTATTTTCCCACAAATAAATCAAGCAGAATTGTAGTGGATAGCTAGAAAAAGAATAATGCTCATTTAATAGTAATAATAGTAATGGTCATAACTCCACTACACTGATGCTGATTTCCAGAGACGGGAATCTGGTCAAATTTGGCAATAATTAATGCATCTGAGTTTAGACTTGAATTTTTTGTTAGTAAAATTTATAAGAAACACATGTATCCCTGAAAATCCAAGCTTTAAAAGAAGTTCTAGAGCCCAAATTAGACATTTATTCTAGTGTGACAATTAATCTTATGCAAGTCGAGAAGGTCTGCCATGAAATCATCGTTAGTTTATACTACGATAGCACAGTTCATCTCATTGACTTTGTACTTTATTTTTTCATGGAAGATCAAGAATGAATTCTTGGCTTTTACTCTTGATGGAAACCGTTCGAAATGAGCCAGACTACTGAGAAAACCAAGGCCCACACATGAATAAGGGTTGCCAGGTTCTGGACATTTTTTCAGTTGCCTAATTGAGGAAATATTTTTTGCTCTTTGTTTTGGGGGGTGGGTTGATTTGTTTGCTTGTTTCCTCAGGAGCGGGGAATTTTTTTTTTTGTTTCTCGCCCTTGTTCCAAGCGACATGCCCAGAAATATGAGTGCTACATCTTTGGAGCTGTTCCGTGGTATTCCCCAGCATACTTGTTTGTTATAATTTGAAAGAAGCTATTGAACTGAAAGGAGGGACAAACAATCTACAGGCGGACAAAGCCAGTGAGAGCTAGGAGCGTCCAAATTTCCATGAAACACTCTTGTTTCAATTCATATTTAAATGGGCTCCTAAGCAGCTGGACAACCTTTCTGTGGCCGGCCACAGCTGATAGTTTTAGCCAACGAGAAACCACATGCAATTTTGTTGAGAGCAGATGAAAGGTGTGTATTTTAGTCTTTTTAATGTAAGAGAATAAACACTGAACTAACACATTATGTCAAGATGTTGGGCAGAGTTTAAGTGCAATAGAGTGGATTCTCAGTACTGTGAATTGGCGTAATTTTCTCTGAAGTCATTCAGATAATGCTGATTTCCAACAGCCAAAGATCAAGCCAAATATGTTTGTTTCTGTAACTAATTTTCATACCCTTCTCTTTAATGTTTCTTTGAGGGAAATTATTATTTCTTAGGAATATGTCTAAGCAACAATGATTCTATTGTCTGATTATTTAATTTCTGAAGGGTCAAATCCTACAGCCCGTATTAATTTAAAACTCATATGGTAGACATCTGGAGAAAGCGAAAGCCTAGGTCAAAACTGCCTTTTGCACATCCCATCCTGATCTCAGGCTACCTTGGTCTTTGGCAGATCCTTGTTGCGAGGTAAAGTAGCTTAAATTCTCCCTTACTTGCATCTTGCATCTCTCTAACTGAGCCACCTTGGACCATGAAGGTGCTTCTGCAGTCTCCTCTCCCCACTACCTGCTCTACTCAAGGTGCCAGAGATGATGTATGGGCTCTACACCTCCTAAACAACCCTTTATTCTAGGATTTGCTCTTCCAGAGTCTGTGCTGACAGCTTTGAGGACATTTTGTCCAGAACCAGCTGGTGCACAGCATTCTTTATGTAGAGAGAAACAGGTTTCTGAGGCTCCAAAAGAAATTTTTACATAGTACAAATAGGCATTGACTCTAATTTATCAAGTGATGTTTCTGCAGGTCTACTGTAAGTTATTGTTATTGTTTTCTTTGAACATGACTTAATGTGCTAGGTCCTTTACAGGCTTAACTTCATCATTCCTTCTCCCTGAGCCTCTGCAGAGTAGCCACATTTGTAAAGAAGAATATCAGGAATTACTAAGAACTTTTAAAAATCATTTCTTACAGGAGCTGAGTCAGATTAAAGGTGTGGTTTTGTTGCACAAGATTCTTTACTCTCATTGCCATTTTGTTTTAATCATGTGTGCGCTGTTGGTTATAGAAAGCAAGAAGGACCTGATTGATTTTCCTTCTCCCTAATTAGATCTTTCTTAAACCTTCTCTTCCTCATTTGAGTTTCTTTTTGTGTCACAGTAGCGGAAGTGTGTATGTTCATTGGGCAGGATATTGGGACTTCCCTCTGCTTTTTGCTGCAGTTGGAGAATGGGAGTGGTGTCAGTAACGGTAGGAGGAGCAGCTGGATGCTCTTAGTTCCTACTGGACTAGAAATATTAAAAAGAGAATCAAGAACTGGAAACACTTCACTAGCAGTAGCTTTACACTCCAGTATGAGGACCACAATCAAAGCAGAAGTTTTATGGCTTTACTTTGACATCGTGGAAGGCAAGATGAGGTTTTTCCCACTCTGTCTCTGTGCTCCTGCAGCCACCACCTATTCGAGGCTCAGGGATAAAGAGAAGGAAAGTGTATGTGGTTGGGCCTTACAAATGACTGAGAAACATATTTTCCTCTTCTCTGGGATAAATCAGCCCTTTTCATTGTCCAGAATGTTTAAGTGCTTATACATAGCTTCTGTATTCAGTGTTTTCCCTGAACGAGCCATGTTGGAAAGTCCTAATCACCAGCCCGCTTCCATTAAAATATGTTTATGTAATTGAGTCGCTGTAATGCTGATGCTCCTTGGCTGGAAATAATGCTCATCAGGAAATATCCAGTTCTTGTTGGATTGCTACCTCAAATTACTTGCTTCAGAAATTAGAGCTTTGAGACAAATCTGAGTAGCTGCTTCATCTGATAAGGGATATTCCTCCAGCAGGAGCACAACAAGCCCAGCATCTACTCCTGGAAGTGGTGGCTGGACACAGTGGGCAGAATGGAGCTATGAGGAAAAAAAGAAAAACCTTGGCCTGTGCCTCAGAGATCTGAATTTGGCTCCTCCAGCAGCAACTGTTACACGGACCTTGATGCCTACAGCCACTTTGTGTTGCAAATATTTTGTCTTGATTCACTTTGGAGAGTGAAGTAGGATTGAAGTGTCAAGTAGTCTCTCTCCTAACTTCTGATGAGGATAAAATTCAGTACCTGAAGTTCATTTTTACTAATAACTAGTTTTCTGGCCAGGCAAATATTTGTAAAGAAAATAAAATGATAAAATAACCCAGATTGGAAGAAAAAAAAAAGATATAAAAACCTTTGCAAGATGACTAATAACCTTGCAACATTAATAATAAGAAATTTATCCACTCTCATTATTTTTTTTTTTTGTCTCAGAATATGTGATTTCCCAAGGACAAAATCAGTACAAACTAACTTTGGGTTCCACAGCTTTCCAGAGTCCTCCATGGAGCAAAGTGGTTACAGGGAATATCTACTGAATTTATTCTTTAATTTGGTTGTACAGAAGTAAAACCTTGAGTGAGTGTTCTCAGCTTATGAAAATATGACCAACTTGCCAATTGGAAAATAGAACTCTTCATACACTTTTGTCTTTAATAAATAAAAATCTTTACCTAAGGGAGAAAGTGATCTGAATTCAGTGCAAATAATTAAATAAAATAGAGAAATTACTAAGCAAAGCATTACTATTTTTTAAAAAAAAGGCAAGTGGAAAAGAAATGTCTGAGAAAGGCAGTGAGCTTGCTTAGTATTTTATATTCAAATACTTCTTAGGTTTATATTCAAGAAACACAGCATATTTACTGTCTTTCCATCGTAAAGTGGTTTCAAGATGGAAACAATGCCGCTGAAATCAGCACAATTCATTGCACAGAGCTACAATAAATACTGAATTGCCTTCCAGGAGTTATTCTTAAAGGACATGTTTGTTTAATTTTGAACATCACCAAAAAGTGGCCGTTAGACTGGGGTTCGTCCAAATCTGCACTGGGAACAACCATCAATACTACAGGAGCTTGTCAGTAACTGACATGAGACCACCCAACTACGTTACTTCCCTGATAAAATAAATTGCTGTGGTTTCACTGGTGTCCCTGATGCTGAGGCAATTTCTACTAGCTGAAGATCTGACCTGTGGAAAAACTGTCTGCTAAGCCTCTGCCATCAATGAGCTTGTAAAACAGACAGTTGGTCTTGGCATCTGAATTTTCACCTTGGAAGGAATACGGAGAAGATGTAAGACAGCATCAAGCACATTGTTTCCTGCCTTTGTTTTGTTTTGTCCCTAACCATATTTTAAATGCCCTTGCAACTGCATCTCAGCTGCACCTGACCAGACAATAACTCATGCTAAGTGACCTTGTCCAAAAAAAGTGGCCAAAATTTCAAGAAACTGTACTTTTTTTTTTTCCATAACTGATGTTTGATTTAAATCTTGCAAAAAAAACCCTCCTTTTGAAGATGCACTAGTGAAGTATTCGCTTAAAAGTGGGAACACTCCACTCCACACCAAATCCAGGGATAGGTAATTTGATAGACGAGTTCACCTAAATGATACTAGCACATTGTTTATCTTCCTAGCCATCAGGTTAAAGAGCGATTGTGCATAACTTTCTTAACCTTAACCTCATCTATTCATCTCTTGGGACTCCAGACTAGCGCAAGGGATAAAGGAAAATCAATGCCGAGTTTGGTTCTGTTAAATGTTTATGTCTGTAAGCAAAGGAAGAAGGGGGGAGAACTTGAAACTATCCCTTCCCAATGAAAGCTTTTAATTAAATTAGGTTTTAGAAATGTGGAGTGTGATCTTTGCTGTGTTTTGATTCTGCTGAAGATTATGACTAGACTTGCCAAAACCAACTGCATTTGTAAACTTCGCACACAACTCCGGTGAATTCGATACATCCCAAAGAAAGAGCCTGAGTGCTGCTGTTTACATTCCTAAAGTCTTGACAAACAAGGAGAACAATATCTGCTCTTTACAGATTACTGTGGTCAGGTTCCTGTGTACCGCTCGAGTGACCTTTCCGAGTTGAGCAATCTATATATACTCAACCTCGAGTGCTGTAAAAAGCTCAGGTGTATCAGCTTACTGTGAGGTAATATGAGATAAGCGAGGAATGATTTTTACAGTATCCAGCTGCTGAATATCAAATGATTGAATTTTCCACTATAAAAGAGGACTTTTCCCTTATGTAAATACATATATTCCTCATACTGCTGGGAAACTGTATATTGTACCCAATCCAGCTTAAGCTTTTGCCATCTCCTCTCTGACTCCTTTTTATCCGTGGTTAGCCTGCTCTCAGCATCACTTTCCTTACCCAAGGCATCTTTATATCAGTGAAGCGAGAGCTGGCAGGTGTAGCACCTCCTGCTCCATGCTCGTCCTTGCCCAGGTGATAATTTGAGACAATGTAAAGCGCAATCAACCAGCCCTTTCGTGCTCCGTATGACTTGGAGATGTGGCGCCTGTAGCACAAGTCCACAGAGCCAGTAAGAGTTTATATTCACTTCCAAACGATTTTGCAGCCTCTATCAGGAAGAGTATCGTACCTTCCTAAAGAAAAAGCCTTGAGCTTATTTTGTGTTAGATGCTTTAAACACATAAAGGCAGCACATACCATGTGCGATGATGGTCCTAGGTGAGTATCTGTTTTGCTTGAGCTTGTGGGAGATACAGGCAAAGTGGTGAATGAAAACAGTTGGCTGAAGAAGGTCTTTTACCTCAGTGTTACAGCGTTGAATAGAGAAGGGTGGAACCAATAAATCAAATATTCCATGGGCATTTTCCAGCTACTGCTGGTAGTGAGAAGCAGCTATGAGAAGGAGCACTGTCCCAGGTTGCCCAGAGAGGTGGTGGATGCCCCATCCCTGGAAACATTCCAGGCCAGGTTGGCCGGGGCTCTGAGCAACCTGATCTGGTTGGAGATGTCCCTGCTCCTTGCAGGGGGGTTGGACTGAATGGCCTTGAAAGGTCCCTTCCAACTCAAACTATTGTACGCAGTCCCAAAGAGGATGGAGAAGAAGGCTGGACAGATGCACGGGGTCCAGTGGGGTTGCTGGAGAGCAAGAAGAAGCACAGGAGAGAGCTGCTGGCTGTTGGGAGTCACTGGAGTCCTGTGGTCACACGCCAGAAATTTTCTGCCTTTTACATTTGGAAATGCTAACACCTTTAGCTTGTTTTTAGGATAACACAAGTCCCCCCAAACACAGTTTGCTTCCACTGTAACAACTTTTGTATTCCAAAGGCTCTACAGGATGTCCTTCATGCAAATAAGAATCAGATTTTCATTTTCTCAGTGCAATGGACTTTTTTATTAATTCTAACAAGACACCTGAAAAAGAGGAGTTTTGCTGTCTAAGCTTAATTTTAGTGTATCAGTGGGTCATCCGAAAATACAAGTCTGAATAATGCCAAGGTTGGGCCAGTTCACAGGTGCATCCTAACTTTGCAGCTAGGCTGAGACTTTATTTTCTGATAAAAGAAATACGGAAACAAGTATAGAAAATGTATAATCCAGATTCTACTACAGTATTCATATATGCAGCTATAATAGAAAAAAAAATAATTAGTGTCTCAGGCTGTCAGTGAGAGCTGCTCTGCTTCTTAAAACCTGAGCGTGACTGGTTAGGGGGAGTGAGATAATGATAGAAGCATCCTGTGAGATTGTAACCCAAGTGTTTTGGTGGTTGAACTTGAGGAAAGGGCACGTATTATCAGCTATATTCCATTCTCAATTCACTACAGGAGACTGTGAGAGAAACAGTCTAAAAACAGGCAATCAATAATTTGTATAGTGAACACAGTGTGCCGTTAAGTGGTCTAATCTTTAGATCTCTTCAAACATAAGGTGATACAGAAGAGGAATGACTACCAAGGAGAAAGCAACCTGAGGTGTAATTCATAAGAACAAAGATGGAAAGGGAAGTTGTACTACATTATTTTTGCATTAGAAAACCTGAGAGGTCACAGAGCTTGGCCGGTGATTCTTGAAGAGTTTGCTACAATAAAAGCTTGTGTAGAACGTAATTGATTCACCCACACCACCACTAATGTTTCTGTAAAATATTTGCTCCTGTGCATCCTCCTACAGAGTGAAGTTTTGTTTTGCATACCAAAAATAGAGTCTTCCAGTTACTGAAGATGCTGCTGATTGCTTTTCCTAACTTGCTTAAGTGCCCAAATTGCTGGAAAGAACTACTTGGGGGATATTCTGCTAACAAGTGACCTCTATCACCCAGGAAGAGAGAGAATGTATGTTACAATATTAAAGACCTGAACAACCCTCTCTAGAAGGTCTCTTTAGAGGTCTTGGCATTTGAAAGAGAAACACAAACCAGTAATTCCTGGGTCAGTGTTTTTACAACAGCACAAAGAAATAAAATTCCTTTGGCGTTATGGAGAAAACAAGGCAAGAGACACCACTCGGTTTTGAAGGTTGAATTAAGCTTTACCGTTCTGACTTAATTAATCCACTAAGTAATTTCACAGAATCATAGACTCATCAAGATCCACCTGGCCACAAAGGGCTGTTGTAATCATTTAAAGTGATCCATGTAACATGAACCATAAGATTTCCTAGAATTGTTGAATTTGTTGAATTGAATTTGAATTTGATTTAATTAAGTTAATCTTTTAAGGGGAAAACTTAATCTCAGTTTCACACCAATGGGTTCACTCATGTGAGGGAATAGTCCAGGGAAGAATTTTTCTTGAGTAAAGGGCTGAGTAACTTGAATAACAATGATATTGCCTTTGTCTCCTTGTACTATCTAAGTGGTGATTACATCTGAACTTGACTTTTAAGGCAATAATACATTTCCAGGGGTCACTCGCTGAGTGAGAACAGAGTTTTCAGTACTGTGGGTCTGAGTAGATTAGCAGACTGTCTATAAACCAAGGGAAGAATATAAGAAAGGAACGAGGAAAATGCCAAGGAGAGAGTAAAACTTGGAATTGGAAAAACAATTCCAGTTCCAGATGAAACGTTTCATGATATATGATGGGTTTAAAAACAGTTTGCCCAATGATTTTTTTTTGTTTAACAAGGCATTGTGTGAAACATGGCATTGTTCCTTACAGGAAATAAAGAACAAGAAATCTACTTATTTCTTACATACTTGTATTGAAAGTGGTATGAAGTTGTAATGTGGAAGCAATAGCTCTGAAGCACGGCAGCCTTGTGGTATTTCCTTTTGGAGCCGCACAGCATTATCTAAAAATGAGAATGCCTGGACTGGAAGGATGCTGCTGACTCCCACAAGTTGAGCCTGGTTTTTCCTTTTTTTTTAATGCAAGTTTTTATTAAATGTCTTTAGTGTACTAACATAATTCAGACCTTTGCTCATAGGGAGATATTAAGATACCTCTGCAGAGAGCTTGGGCCAAACCCCGAAGTGCTATTATATCCACATTCACAGTTCTCAATTTCTTTCCTTTTTGTTTTTCATGACTGCTGTGGAGAAAAAGAAGTCCAATACGTATGTTCTCCATGCTTTCTGTTTGAGATTGAGGAGGCAGGACTCAAGTGAAGTTCCAACAAGGCAAGAGGATGCTCTGCTTTCTTTCCTCCAGAGGTTTTATGCTGGACCTTTTTAATTGTTTAACTCAGTTGCTAACTGACCTGGGCTGAAGGTAGAAAATCACGTCCAAGACCCATAGACTAGTGGAGGCCACCTTGGATTTGTCAGAGCAAACAGACCTGTGAGTCTGTCCGAAGCTTTGGACTCTTGGGTTGAAGGTGGCCAATGCAATGAGCCGAGCGGTGCCTGGAGATGTCTTACAACTTGAATCGTGACTTCTGCTGCTAGATGTCTGTACACTGATACACATGGGGAAGCACTTTATTGCCAGGTTTAAGAAATATATCCCCTAACATGACGTTTTTGTTGAAATTCCTTATTTGAATTTGGTTTAATTAAAACTTGAGTAGTCTTTGAGTAATTCTCCCTTTCACAAGTGGGCTTGGTCTCTGCCTGCTCCTGAGATCCTCTTTCCAGCTGTAGATCAAGGAAGGAGCACTGCGCGCCTGAAGGCAAAAAAAGCAATGGGCATTTTCATGTACTATTTGTTCTCCCATATTATTTTCCTATAACTGAAGCCCAGTTCACTTTACATTACCCTTTTTGTTTTCCTTTCTCAATCACTGACAAGATTTTTCTACAGTTTCTTTCAGTTTCTGGTCAGTCCAAAATTTGATCCTCTGTACCGCGTTGTGCTTTACTGGTGATCACGACATAGCACTGTGCATTTGGAAAAGCAAAGTACCCTGAAGAGTAAGCGCACTCACAGCTGCCGGGGGGCTGACAACAAAGCAGAGCAGACGGAGTGATGTGGGAACATTCACACTTGTGAGGTACCTTCTTCCTCCCTCCCCTCTGTTTAAGAAGGGAAAGAAGCTGGGACTTTGTCCAAAAAAGCACTTAAGCATGTGCTTGACCTTAAAACATGTGAAAAGACTCTTTACCATCTTTGTTCATTTCTACGGTTTTCTGTTACCTGGATGTTCATTTAAAGGAATAAATGTTCATCTCTTTGATCCCAAACTTGAGGAAGATGATTCCTATATTTTACTCCCTGAAAATATGAAAATCGGTTTGTTATATCACAGCTGTGAAAACAAGTTTCCAGGCAACTTAACACGGTGCGTTTAGTATTCGGTAGGTTGCACCATCCCTTGATTAACAGTCATCACATGGAAAAAGAGTAGAGAGATTGTTTTGATCCGTTCTTGCATGGGATAGAGAAAGAAAAAGGATTGAAGTGTCTTAAACACAAAGCTTGGCAGCAATGTTCAAGAACAAAAATGAAAACAGTTTAAGAGAACAGTGCAGGCAATAACTCACTTGGGGGGTCGGTAGAGGACCAGAAGAAGTGGCCAGACTGACATTGCTTGGTTTTATTAACTCATCCATAATTAGCCCATAGCTTAGATACAATTTAGCTCGTGCCATATGGGCTAATATAGTGCTGAAAGTTACCCCCCATGCAGGTGACAGTCTGTCACGCTGAAGGAAGATTAGCATAAAACAAACAACAATGCACTCTTAATGACAGCAGCACCATTTGCAATGCCATAGTTAAGGATGTATAAGCACTTCCATTATAACTCAATCTTCAAGATTTTATTAAGTACACATAAAAGGCGTGTGCATATAAATACCCCTTACAGCCCAGCAAATTCTTTCTTCAGTTCTCAGGCAAACTTGTTGTGTGTTAGTAGCTTTTTAAAGTTATAAAATTTTTTAAAATTATTTTTTAGATGTTAACAATGCCTGGTGTAGGTATTTCCTTGCAGCTCTGCTGGTCGACAGCATGTGGAATGAGTTGGTCTAGGTAAAATACGTTGGACAAATAGGTCCTGGTGGTTTCTGTGACTGTTAAGCTCAAATAAAAATGAGAAAGCTACACTATATTTGCCTATCAACTCGATTAGAACTCTTTATAGTATAAATGAATCTAATCAAATAGCAATGGTATAACGATGTAGGCAGCAGATATTCTGCGAGTGTAATTTATACTGGGAAGAAGCAAACTCTGTCTTTATTGATTCAATTTATTGAATAGGAATTGCACCATTAAAACAATACTCATGTGTTGTTGCTACGTCCTGCATTTATGTTCATTTGGCTACATATTGCCAATATTTTCATTTTTAAAATCAAGAAGGAAATTTTGTGCCAGAGCCTTTTCCAAATTGTGCTGAGCTTTTGACACAAAGCAGCAGAAGCCATTAGCATTCTCGGTTAAGGCTGATCAGTCATGCTGTTGAACCATTTCTTCTCTTCCCCCCAACATATTTGCTTTCCTGTGTTTTCCAGATAAAAGGGAAGCTCCCCCTCCAATAAGTTTTCTGGACTTTTCTTTTGAAAGGCAGCCTAACCATTTTAAATATTTTAAATGAAGTGAGTTTTGTAATGCAGACAGGAGCGAGATTTTTTTTTTCCCTAGCTCTCATCGGCTATTTATGTGACTCTATGGTTTTCAAATGGTGTAATGCTAGAGGATGCCAAATGTCCTGCCATTTAATAACCAGTAGCATACAGAGCTCTTTTCAAAATGCCACCACTCTGAGCATCTGTTGTTATTAAGTAAGATGATCAAATTTTGTACAGGACTTCAATTTTGCTTTTCACATCACTTACAGAGCAAGAATAATATGCAGTCTGTGTATAAAACTAATGTGTTGGGATCGTTGAGCCAATTGCTGGTTTTTGTGTTCTGCTTTATTGCAGATTGTAAAATAAACTTTGGCCTTTTTTTTTAATAAATGTTATAAAAATGCTCTGTGAATCAGGAGAGTGTCAGCAATTAAAGCCATTTAACATCATAATAATTAAAAATGCAATACTCCAGTGTAGTCGGCCCTGGTTCACATAAAAAGCCGCATTGTTGGTCCTTAATAATTACGTTATTTGACAGACATGCTAAAGAAGAGGAAAAGGTGCATGTTGTTAGTATCAGATGAGCAACTAATTCTTATTGTTTCTGGAAATTGCTCTAAAATATTTTACTATTCCTGTCTTTCAGCTAACAGATGTGCAGGAATGTCCTCGGCTCACCATTGCCTTTCTCTCCAGCAGAATATGACTGACAACACAACAACACAAGGGAACAGCTGGGTCGAAACGCATAATATTTTCCTGGTAGAGAACGAAGCTGATTAGGCTATGGAGCACCTAATTGGGTAAGATGCCCCTCATTTTCCAACTATAAAATTCAGATAGTGTATAGCAGAAAAGAGAGGATGGGCTAGTAAGAGCCGTATGTTTGTCCCGCAGCACAACTGGACCTTTAAAATGAACGATGCTTTTACAGCTGTGGTTTGGGACTGTGCCTGAGCTCAATGTCATGGAGTGCCAAATTTTTGAGAGGGGACTGAACTTGGATGTAATAGCATTTAAATTACACCTCTGCATCTCCGTCCATTCTCCGTGCTCTTCCTAAGTTCGCACAGGCAGAAGGGCAGGCTTCCCCATGGTGTACATTTTTTTTTCAGGGAAAAATAAAGCAAAAGAAAAACAAAGCACGAATTTTATAGATTTAGGGTTTTTTTTTCCTTGAGTATTAGAGGTGTGGGATACATTGCCAATTATATGTTGCCTCAGACAGGCAGCACTGTAGAAGCAGCGTCATCTTCTGTCTTGAGAAGAGATGGAGAAGTTTTGGTTGCAGGACTGTGGCAAGGGTGGAGCTGGCATCCTCGCATACCCTAAAGGGGAAGGGGTCCAAAGAGGTTTCGGAGGAGCATCCTCAATCCTACCTCTGGAAATCCTAGAAGATAGGGAGTGAAAATTGACTTAAAACATCCTGATGAAACAATTTACCAATTTACTTTTCCTGTTTTCCTGGAGAGTCCAAGATCTTTCTCTGTTCTCGTATCTGTCTGTGGAAGCATTCCCAGACTGCGGCACAATGATTTTTTTTTAATTTAATCCAGCTTCTTTATCAGCATTCAGGCCTATTGGGGTTGGGTTTTTTAAATGTATTTTTCTATTTTGTTTGAAGTCTAGCTTTGAGTGTGTGAGCCTCTCATCTCACAGGCAGCCATGCTGCCTTTGAGCACCCCGAACTTGCACTTTGGCAGTGGGGACTTGAAGGGTGGAGTGCACTTTAAAAAAAAAACCAAAACAAAACAAACTAAAAGATAAACTTCAAACAAGATCTTGCAAGGCCACCATACCAAATATCAGCAAGACTGGAAATCAGTGTAGGGTAGGATAAAGTCAGCTGGCATGAAAATCACATTGGTCCGATTTATCTTTCTTAGTCTAGTTCAAATTTATTTTAATAGCCTGTTTCTAGCAGTAGTCGTCATTGTTCTCCAACGAAACTAATGATTCAGCATCATAAGTTTGATATTGGGATACAGGAATAACAAATATTTATGAGGTTCATGATACCTAAATTAAATCATGTCAAAACCAACCTGAAGGTAAACTAATCAAAACTTTCCTCAGAACATGGCGAGAAGGTGTGTTTCTGCAGTGGTGTCTACACATTTTGGGGATGTTGTCTACAACATCTTTGGCAGATGCATGTTCTTGCCAAGGTCTTGGTCTTGAGTGATGGGAAACTAAAATCTGGTGGAGCACACCCAGTGACCAGCAGCAGCGTTACCAGTGAAGGTTCAGGTACCTTGGGAAGAGGAGTGGTGGCATATCCCAAAGGCCAGTTTCTTGATAGGCTTGATGATCTTGGAGGTCTTTTCCAACCTTAAAGACTCTATGATTCTAAGTATTTTAAAAGCAGTTTAACCATCTGAAAGGCCAGAGCTCCTCTGGAAACATTTCTACCTTAGATGTAATTCATACGTGTGCAACTATTTTATTACAAATATTAGCCTTAGATTTTAAACAGATTATAATTTTGTAGGGAAACAGCCATAATTGCATGGCAGAAAGGGATTTGTTTTGCAGTTCTGGAAAACAGTCTGCTTGTCGAGCACCAGAAGAGTCTTCAGGTGGAAGTATAAAAGCAGCACATTATCCTCTGATTAACCTGAATCAAATAATGGAAATAGAACTCCATCTGCCATAGAAATCATAAATAATAAATACATTATTAAATCAATAAACTGAGTACAACAATGAATTTTCAATCTTATGTTGTGATTAGAGCCAGCTCTTTCTTTGGGACATATTAAACTATATTCACAGCACATTCCACTTGGCTTTTTTAATAGGTGATCTGTTTCTTTTTCAGGAAGTTCATATGAAGTTTCTGAACCTCCACTTTGCCCCTTGGGGAGAAGGAGGCCGGAAATAAGGTGAAAGTGTTCTGAAAGAAATGAGGAAGTCTCAAAAGGAAAAAAAAAATAGCACATTATAGAAATACTGGTAAATAAAATATAACCAAGGAGAAGCATGGGAAGCATGTTTAACCCACTGCAAACCAATTTTCCTGTATTGCCAGCCAATTGAATGCTGAATGAAGAATATCAAGTAGTATGGCTCTATGTATTAGTGACATTAAATGGGATACAAAAGTTAATCGATTGAAATAGAAGAAAACACGCTGTGCCAAGGACAGATGCACAAAATCAGTGCTAATTGAATCCTGCATAACTGATCCTGTATAACGTATGAGATTAGCGTTTCAATAACAAAATAAATACAAATATTTAAAAAGTTAGTTTTTTGGAAAGCATCTAAAGAACGTTTTGTTGTACAATTCTGCCATCGGGGTCACCAGCTCTGGTTCTCCTCCCAGCTCAGGTGAGTATTAACTCTATCCTAGCCGGAACCAGGACACTGGCAAGAGGGAGACCTCAGCATCCCTTAGCTCTTTATTGTGTTTTTGCGATGTGCACAAAACTCCTGAGTGTTCATTTCCTCCATGAAACTCTACCTTCTAGATTGTTTTTTTGTCCATTGTCAAGATTAATTAACAATTTATCTTATTTTGCAGCAGGACTGAAGTCTGCATGGTTTCGTAGAGAACTTCTAAATCTCATGCGCACTGTCTTAGTCAGCTCAAAACCTACAATTCCTGGCATTTCTACCATGGCTGGATAGCCATTAACAGTTACTGTAGAGTTGATTTTTTGATAGAGGGAGCTAAAGAAATATTTTAAAATTGTAAATGCACTTGTGCATAAGGATTTCTGCCATACTTTTCTTGCAAAGAAGCTGTAGGAGGGATAAGATGTACCCTTGCCATCTTGGTTCTATCCACGGAGATGGATCCCCTGCCTTTGCAAAGAGATTTTTGCTGCTTTTTGAGCATCCCTTGCCTGCAAGGACCTTCCTCTAAATCTCTTTCCCTCCCTCAGCACTGGTTACTGCCATTTCTTCAACGCTAGGCACTGATCTTCCAACTCACAGGTCCTGTTCACCCACAGCCGGTACAGCAGCATCACCCATCGTATCCAAGGTACTGCCAGTCTGACTGAATTTAGAGGACACGAGAAATCTTGACATTCAACTTGACAATATTTCTGTTGCTGAGCCTGTGCTTCCGTAAGTTATTTTTTAATGCAAATCAGAAGATGGCTAGCTGTTTTCTCTCTTCATTGTGTTTATTTTTTCTTGTTCTTTGGGTTGTTTTTCATGCCTCATCTTGGCTGAATTCTCTCCCATTTTTCTCCCTTCCTGTGTGCTTCTGTTCTTGTTCTGTTCCCTGCCCTTTGTTCTCAGTGGCTGTTTTCCCCCCCTTTTTCCTTTTGTGCCTCTCTTGCATATTTTCTGGTGCTCTATCATCTCTGTTCTTTGTCTTTTCTCTCCTTTGTCTTTTCATTTTGCCAATCTTTGTTCTGTGTCCTCTTTGGTGTCTCCCTGTTCTTTGTCTTCTCTTTTTCCTTGTTCTTTCTTTTCCTCTGTCTGTCTCTTTTTATGATTCCCTTTTATCTTCGTTGTGTTCTGAGTAGGTTTGTCTTGATCTTTGTCTTTGTGGAAAACGTGCTCAAATGAAGACAAAACACGCCATTCAACAGAAATTGCTTATTAATTATAACATGGACACACTGCCGAAACCCAAGCCTCCCACAAAGCCGGCAAACCGAACCACAGGTATTTGCAGGCCAGCATGTTTTTTTCTGGACATCTGAGCTCCGCGAAGGGCCCCGTGGTTGAGCACCCAGCAGTTAAACCACGTCCTACCCCACTCCTCTCCGGGCGGCTGATAAATCCGTCCTAGCCTTTATCATTGACCCATTGATACTTGGGTGCAAAAATAACCGAAGTGAGGTATCTGGTTATACAGCAGCTATAAGTAAAAATGTGTATTTTGGTCTCCAGTATGGAATCCACACTATCTTCATGTCCCAAGTGTGCCCCTTCCTCCTGTGGTGGGGGGTATAATTTACTGCAGATGTCTTTGACCTACATCATCAACTCAAAGTTATCAGTTGCTGCTAGAAGGAATGTTTTAATTTACTAACCGTCTCTGCTGGGAATGGGTATCAGCTACAGCCATGCGAAAGACAGGATTTCTTGGTATATTTGGTGCACAGTCATGAGTTATCATTGTTAATTCTTCCATATTTGCAAAACAAAACATCTTAAAAATGTGGAAACAGGACAATCATAGGCAGAGTTATTTGGTAAAGGAAGTTCTGTTTGGTCCCAAAATAAATCTTTTTGTGATCTCTTTGAGCTTTGAAAAGATTAGTATATTTCAAAGTTTAAGCTCAGAAAGCAAAACATTCACACAAAAAAGTTTAGCTTTTTGTTAATTTTCTCACCTATTTCTCCTCTCTAATATTTCAGTGAAATCTCTCTGCATGTACAGCATTTGATGAATCCTCATTAGAGTCTTGGCTGAAAAACAAACCCCAGATCCTGGAGCTTGCCCTATTGCTGCTGTTCACCTTTGGTTTTTTCATTCTTTTTTTTTTTTGTCTGCAGGAGGGCCATGAGAGCCACGTTAAGCTGTCAAACCACAAAATGGATGAGTTGGGAGCAGTTTCTCAGGGTAGAGGGGCTGGGTGCTCCCGGGGATCCTGCTGCAGCCCGCTCTAGGTCACCACGTCCTGCGGGCTCGAGGGACCATATCGGCACCGTCTGCCCCCGCCGGCCTTTCCAGGCTGCTTTGCTCTCCCCTTAACTTTGCCATTAAATTGTCACTTTCTTGGCCAGGCTGTAGTATATAAATAGAAATCTCATATCTTCTACCTGCTGTGCTCTGGGGAAGCCCCAGAACACCCAGCACATTGCCTATCTCTGCAAACTGGCTATAGGACCCGGCCGCAATATTGCAGCAAATAACCTGGGTCTTATGTGAATTGCTCTGAGTCTGGGAAATGCTGCAGGTTCCCCGGAGGCCGCAAATTGAGTTGAGGCCAGGTTGGGCTCTTCGTGTTGCTTGCGCCTCGTTGCTGTCACTACCAGCATCACTCGACGTGGTGGTGGATGCAGAAGCGGGACGAGGTCTCTTCCCGCCTCTTCGCATCGCAGCGTGGGAGCGGTGCTACAAAGAAGGGGGCTGTGTGGGGAGCAGGATGAAGCTGGGGGCTGTGCATACTGACCGGCACCTTCGGTGTGTGCCAGCACCCGTTCCCCGTGCCGTGAGTTGAAGGGGTGTTTCCCTGCCTCGTCCCGACGTGTGCATTTTTGAGAGAGCGCAGGTGATCGCCCAATCTGCATAAATATGCGTGAATTACAGGTTTCCTGAGCTAGATATTTTTTTTTGTCACAATAACATTGATTTAAATTATACTTAAATATTAATAAAGTGATTTAAGACCAGGCCGTTTAGGCCAAATGTACATTAAAATTCCCCTTCTATTTTCCCTCTTTTTAAATCCTCCTCCTTCAGTTTATTCCCTGCGGGAGGGTTTGGGTCCTGAACTCATTGTGCGATCTTCAAACACATAATAAGAATTAATCACCATTAGTCCTCTATTTTAACAGCTGCTTCCTACCTCCCAAACCAGTACAGCTGCAAACTTCCCTCCCTCTGCTGATACCGTAATCCTGGTACAGCTGCAAATTTCCACATGTGAAAATGCACATTTAAGCTTATTTTGAAGCAACTCACATTTCTTAATTGCTCAGGTCTGTATTGGATGTGGGCGATGCAGCTCCTGGCCGGTGGAGCATTGTCCTTCCCACGCCTGAGCATGAGGCCACCGCAGTGCTGATGCTCCGGAGTGTTGCGGGAGGTTGCAAACCTCACCTTGGGCCCTGTCATTTGCATCAACAGGTATTTACTTCTTAATATTCAGAGCAAAACCAAATATGATTTATTTGTCAATAGGGAGAAGAGATTTGCCTGCTCTTGGAAATTTCCCTTTTTCTTCTCAGTTGTGGGCTTTCTTGTACTTTCTTCGTTCTAATATCTGCCCTTACATTGTAATTATTTTATTTTTTTTTACTTTTTAGCATTAAGGTTTGAGATAGATAATTATTTTGCTTAATAGTAAATTTCACTGCAACGTGCCCAGAGGGATATGAAATAAAGGTATTTAAAAATCTACCATGTTAGAAAAGTAAAATAATTTCAGATAATGAGATTATCAAGGATAATCGGTTTACAAAAGCCCATTATACGATAGATTCATTGATGTCTTAAAACAGAAAGGAGAATCCTATTTATTTTTTGAAATGGTGTAGAATAAATTGCTTTTCAGAATGTAAAAGGCTGTTTTTCACACCTTTTTTTAAATGTGATGATTTCTGTAGCCCCATCTGCTGTTCACTTTCAGAAGTATCCAGAGGAAGAGTTGATGAAACCCACATTTTTCTCTTGAAAATTGGCAATAGGTGAGACCTGATCTGTGGATTTGACTCAGGACCGTAAGGAAGGACTTAATCTCTTCCAGAATTTGGGGGAAAAATTTTCAGGAGTGCGATGGAAGACCCCATCTCCATTCAACCACGACTGAGGACGTGTTTTGGGGAGACAGGGGGCTTCTGCAGAGAAAAGGAAGAGAAGGACGAGCAGGAGGAGAAGCAGAGGTCGGAGCTAGTGGGTGGTCCCATTGGAGTGACCATGGGGGACCTGCTAACACAGCTACTTCCTTATTTCAACAAACCCAAATGGCTCCAACCAGAGAAATGGGGTGGGGTAGTCCAGGAGAAGACAGGTGACTGCAGCACCTACAGCCCTGAATAATACAGAATAGGGTCTTTTTAGAGTTATGAAAGTTTATTGGGGCATTTTCCTTCAATTTTTCCCCCAAACCTCCTAGAAAACATGTATTAGACTTGGGCTTTGTCTGCTCACAGAAGTAGAAGAGTTGACTTTGCCCAAGCAGAGCTGAGAGATGCTCCGGCACTACCGCAGACTTATAAGACTGCAGAAAACCACAGGGCTGGCTCTTATAAATAAGCAACAATAGAATTATTAATTTGTTCATTACATAAATTAAAATGTGTTTGTATAAACCTGCAATCCTGAAAAAGTACTATAATGGTGTCTATTTTATTTATTGCAGTTTCTTGTTTTGACCGCACCTTTGGAGCTACCCACAACATGCTTGGCGGGACCGGTACATGGAGCTTCTCCAGGACCTCCCTTTTGCTTCGCGATGATGCAGAAGGTGACTCTTCAGTAAGTAACACAAAATCATTTCAGACTTGTATAAATAATATAATGTTCTATCTCCCTTTGACTGAATGATGAATGGCATTTAGAGTGATTGATTTGCAGTCATGCACACGTGGCAGCGGCTGGAACAGTTCTTGGATCCCCCAAACTCGTCCTGCATCTCCCATGGCTTTGTCTCCCCGCTGCGGTGTGGTCCTCCAGCAGTCTCTTCAGTACTGAATGCCAGGTCTTGTCTTGGCCATTGACAGGGACGGCGGGGAAACGCAGGCTGAGCCCTTCGAGCAGCACATCCGCACTCCCATGTCCTCTGCCCATGCCTGCCCCACAAACGGGGACCTTCATACTTTCCCAAAATGTGGCTCTCGTGCAGTCTCTTCTGCTGCAGCTCAATCTGTTGCTTAAATGGTTCCCTCTTTTTTTCTTTTAATATTTAGCAGAAAAAAATTCTGCAAAGAGCTTTATTAAAGCAGCAGGATAGATTAAAAAATGAAATATGTTTAGCAAGATTTGGGGGGAAGGCTGGAGTAATTAATTTTCAATAATACCTGGCATTTCCAGAACTCCTTTCATCCCAAGATCACCAAACAGTTTACAGACATTAATTAATTAAAGCATTATGATGCCCCAGTGTGGGGCCATTGCCTGCGAGTCTGACTCAGACAAACTCCCTCCAATTCCCCGGGCAGCCGAGCGGTATCCACTCCTCTGCCTGCACCAGGGCTATTCCTCTGAGTAAATACCGCTCAGCTTTCCGAAGCTTTGCACTCCGTGGCCCTATGTAAATATTTTCCAATAAGTTCGATTATTTGTCTTTTATTCTCTATCAGGAAAACCCCAAATATCTCCATAATAAAATTTCCAGCATGTGTTTACATGACAGTAGTTGCGATGATTAGTTTCTGATTCATCTGCCCATTAACATGTCCCTGCTCCTGGATGCTCCTTTCGCAGGCTGGGGGCTGGACATGCGTTTTAAGCTTTGGTTTTGGGGTGAGTTGAGTATTTTTGACAGGACAGCAAATTTTGTGGGAAAAGAGGTGTTTGGCATGTGCCTGAGAGGGGTGCAAATAATGTCACAGTCCTGGAAATCCCCTGTGAAGTATAAGTTCTGTGAAATCTTATGAAAGCTATAGATTATACAAACTTTCTCTACTCTGATGATTTGATTCATGAACGTGTAAATAGATAGATAGATAGATCCATCACGGGAATCTCTGGGGAACAATGCAATAGTGTTTTTGATTGGAAAAATATTATAAAAGAGCTCACGTATAGCCAATAGTTAGGCAGTTTTGTACCGCCAAGATAAATCGAAAAGAAATGACATTTCATGATCACATTTTTAAAGAACGTTGGAAGCTACCAAAGCAGGAGAAATAGATGTCCTGTAGTGATGCATCTGCAGTCCCGTGTGGCCTTGCTACCAGCTGGGCACCTGTTGGGCCATGAGCCCCTCACCCTGGATCTTTGGGATAATGATGTGGCACTGTGTTTATGGGGAATGCCTTTACCTGGACATTTGACCCCATGCCTTGGCCACCTTGGTGATGGGATGAGTGCTTTTGCTTGCCCTAAGGCATTCCAGTTCAGTTGGGATATTCAGAAGCAGGATCAGCCCTGAAAGATGCTTTCATAACGAAAGAGTGAAAAGAAAAATAACTAGGTTTTTTTTTTTTCCTTTGTTTGCTGGATTAGCTATTTTCAGACAAACCAAATGAAAACCAGTATCAAAATGGAAAGTCCCCTTCATTACCTGTGGTCTGGCCAGTATCCAGCCACTGATTTTCCTGGAGGGGTTGCCCAGCTCTGAGTTTCCCTTTATTCCAACTTCAAACCATGGTGGAGAAGAGGGGTTGGACTTTGGGCGAGAAGCACGACCCACACAGCGCACGTTGAGGTGGAGACACACATTTGAGGAATCACTTCACAAGCACCGCTGTGCACCAGTGTTACGAGCTGTTTACGCCACCCAGCACTTCAGCCCATGCGTCCCTCTGCCTGGAAACGTGTCAAAATGTCAGCGTGTGCTCGGGAAGGTGATCCACGTGGAGGAGCCTCTGGTTTTGGGAGGAGGGAGCTGGGAACGCTGCCTCCTCCCTGCTTGTTTACCCTATGGCAAGTGCATCTTCGGGGAGCGCTGTGACTTTGAGATATGAGAAGAAATTCTTAAGTAAATACAAGTGACATTTGGCATATAAATAAGTTAGGGAATACTCTTGCGCAAGCAGTGCAGGTCAACAGAGATCTTTTATCTCCTGTTTTAAAATCGGCTGCTTTAGAAATGCAAAAGCACAACGTATTTGCAGAAGGGGTGGTGGAGGGAGACAGAGCGCGGCAGGCCGCCGCGATGCAGTGCGGGATGCTGGAGTGGTGTTTACTGGTCCGGAGCAACTGGCTTCAGGCTCCAGCCCGTGTGGTTCTGGCAAAATCCATGGTGCATCAGATGGGTTTCTCCACAACTTTTTTTTTTCCTCCCTCTTTTTTTTTTCCTCCCTCTTTTTTTTTTTTTCTCCCTCTATTTTTTTTCTCTTCTTTTTTATTTTGCTCTTTTTTCCCCCTCCTTTTCTCCTCTTTTTTTTTAAATGTGATTAATGTAAAACAAGTCCCCTTAGAGAGTAAATACTGATTTGAAATAGCGCAGTAAACAAATAACAGGGGAACAGGCGTACAGCCGGTACATACATACATCTGTAAAATGTATCGCAGGCACACATGCGCACCCGCGTTCTCATTGTGTGGGTTAGCTAAGGGGATTTACCTCCTTTTTAATATTTTTGAAGGCTGCTTTATGATCCTGTTGACCTGCTATTAGCAAAAGCTTAGCTTTCAACAAAGGTAATTAAATTATAAAATCACTGCTGCAATCATCAAACTACTCATAAAACAAGAAATGAAAAAAAAAAATACCCTGAAATAAAAATCTTGCAGGCTTCTCCTCATGTAATATTGCTCCCTGATGTTAATTACATTTAAATGGGAGAGTACTATTTTGGTATCATTCATACGCCTCCAAAAGTACTTTCCAGTTTATCATACCTGTCAACCCCAGTGCATCACAGGCTAATACTTTATTAAGAAAAAAATCATTAGGGAGCTGCTGATCCCATTTAAGTACATTGGGCAGAATGTAAGACTAATTAAAAAGCATATTTTTACATTATTAATTTCTGAGTTTCACACTTAATGAATGTGAAATGACAGGGCTACTATTTTTATATTCAGGCTCTCTGGGCTCTTCAGCCAGGGGAATTAAATTCTGGGGATTTTTTGCAAAGATGCTTCTTGGGAGATTTGTTTTCAAGAACAGCTAAGCTTTTTTAGCTGTGCCTTTTTCTGGGAAATTATACCAAAGCATATTACAGCCACTTAAAAAGAGTAGTTAAATAGATGTTGTGTTGGTTTTTTTTTCATCACACTGCTATAAAAGTATTTTAGATGAGGTATAAAATATGGTTTTTAAATGATATTATGATTTGCAAACACTAAAAAATAATTGTGGTGGAGTTGAGAGAGAGCGAAAACATCTAATCTTTATTGTGTAAGACAATGTGATAAAATATTTTACAGCCAAAAGCTCATTTTGCATCTGGAAAATTGTGTAAACTGATGGGGGGAAAAAAATCTCATTAAAACTAAAGGTTATTTTTAATATTCTTCAAACAAAGCAACACATTATAACTGCATTTTTCCTCCCCGTATTTATTAAATTAGACAATTGTACGAATGCCTGACGTTCTATTTAAATAAAGACATAAAATGACAGAGACCGTGCGATGAGGCAGGCTCATCGGAATTTACGGCAGGTTTTCCAGCACACCGGTGCGGGAAGGTAGCGCCAGCCCCGGGAAGGCCGGTGTCTTCTCGAGGGCGGGTGGCGGCGTTGCGGCCGTTACGAAGCGTTAGGTGTTGCGTTACCGAAACCTTCGCCGGGTGCCGGCTGGCACAGCGGTCGCTGCGAGCACGCCGCAGCACAGCACACTTTTATAGGGCTCTGCAAGGAGGAGTGGAGAAAAGCAGATTTTTTTTTTTTCCCCCTCTCTCTCCTTTTTTTTTTTTTTTTCTTCCAAATGTGCTTACAATTACCTCTCTGTATTTTTATTGTCTTTTTACTAACCACAAAACTCACACTGGAGGCAAAGCTTAACGGCTGAGGCTTTCCTCATGTAAATATTAGGAAATTACATTTGTACAAACTGCGCGGCTTTGTAAAGGGGGCTGGAGCCACTCCAACACAAATTAATCAGGATAAAGTTGCTCTATGTTCAACATGACCATAGTTTATTTTCTTAAAGTATTAATTTGTCAACAGCTTTCCTGCCTCGCTGTGACTCATGTGGATGGCATTGAGGGAAGACACAGATGCGATCTTGCTGCTCTACCTTGCGGTTTTAGGAACCAGCTCCAGTTAATCAAAACATAATTGTGTTTAATTCCTCGATATTTGTTTTCATAGGCAAGTCAAACGACTGAAATACGAATATGAACCTGCGTTTAAATATTGCCTTCCTCAAAAAAAAAGAAAAATAGAAAAAACAATTTTGACAGTTTGCTAAACAATTTTTACTTTCAAATCCTTCCCTCCTCCTGTGTCTCCCCCCTCCCAGCCCCAAAATAAATAAGTATTCTCTAGCAATAGCTTTTCAGCTGGTGGCCTCTGCTTTTTTTCCTCCTCTGTCATCCCCTGCGCTGAAAGCATTGCTTTCCAGCACGTCTCTTCTCATTCCTCTGCCTTCACTCGCTGCTTATCGTATCACACTATTTTTAATTATATCTTGATTTTTGTAAAATTATCATTCGTTGTTATGTTTCTGGAATGCAAACGTGAGCGTAATGGGATCTATTTTTCAGAGTTGCCAAAACAAATTAAGGAAAACGTTCAGTTCTTCCTTTGCCAAATGTTTTAGTGCTTTTCTATGAAAGCAAATCTTATTTCTAACTGTATATTAAACCTTAAGTAAATAATGCGGTGTGTCAGAAGCAAATTCTATTGTAAAACCAGTAACTGTTCCCTGGCTTTGCCAATGATACCCGCACCAGGCTCTGCCCAGGAAGAACTGGGGTAACGATGAAATATTGCTAATTTTATTTCGCCTTTTGCAGAAATGCCTAACTTCTTCCTGCGCGCTGGATGCGACCCCCATAAATATGGAGCATTTGTTGTGGCCGCTCCACGGATGCCCAGGTAGGCGAGGAGCCTCTCAAATAACAACATCACAGAGGGCTGGAACGGCAACCAGCCCTCGGCACTGCGGTTTGTTAATTGTGGGGCTGGGGGCTCGCCTGTTCTTTAGCATCTTTTATTAACATACATCCCCAAATAATATTGACACTCTTCTTGTTTTATTAGCCCACGTTTACCTTGTTCATGGTTTTATTATTCAAGAATGCAGTTGTTGCCAAGTATTAATCAATATATTATGCTGCTCAGTTGGGCAAGCTGTACAAAAACATAGTGCCCCTAGGGTTAATACAGTCAAGAACTAGAAAAGTGTTTCAGACATGTACACAACATGTGGTTTACTATTATCATTAAATGAGGTGAACTGGGACTCTATACATATGGATTTTGAATTGCATAAATTTTGATTGATATCATTTGAAGACTGAGACCCTGAAAGGCTAGATTTTGTGAAAGACGATACACAGGCCAGCTATTACCACATACAATAATACCAGGAAAAATATCTGAAATGAGCAAGGCAGCTGGCTTTTAAATAGCTAAAACATAACATCAATACTTATTTTGAATAATGGAAAAAAGAGGTAAAAGATGTTGACCTCTGCCTGACAATAACATGTTCCAAAAGTAGAACTGGTCCCAGGAGAAAACCCCCTGCTCAACAGTAGCGACTAAGAAATTTTTTCTTTCTCTCTCTCTTTCTTTCCTTCTTGTTTTCTCTTGCTTTTCTTTTCTTTTTCTTCTTTTTTTTTTCCTTTTTGTATTTTTTCTCCCCCCAGCCCCCGGAAAAGGTAAATGGACTTTTGAACATTAAGCCGCTTGCAGGCAACCACCAGAAAAAAAAAAAAAAAAAAACACCAAGAATTTTTGCAAATTCAGGAAACACTTGAGAGGTAAAACCAACATCCTGAGACAGGAGACAAGGCCAGCTTTTGACACCGGGCTGGACCTGCGAGGCTGAAGGAAACCTGGAGCCAGGAAGCGGCCGCCGCCGGGGTCAGGCCGCTGGGGACCCCGCCGCCTCGCCGCGCACCACAGGCTCCGGCCGGCCTTTTCATGGGAAATTTGCTGAAAATTTGCTGATCTGCATGAAACATTTATTGGAGGGGGAGAGGAAGAGCTTTCCCTTTGCTTCTTGTGGGTTACTGGTTCGTGAGGCGTTAAGTGGGGAACTCTAATGTATGCGAGGACGCAGTGGGTCTCGGCGGCCCTGCATCCATTTTTCCCCACTGTGTGATACACATGGAAAATTATCAATACCTCGCTCTACCAGATTCATTCAATTTGCTCGTATTTGTTAAAACTTTTGAGAGAGCACCGGATGCTTAATGCTTCATTTATGATTTATGCTCCATAAATGTATTAAAACATTAACCATATTTCTGCTATGGCATACTTGAATCCTCTCGGGGAAAAGCCCGAGCGTTTCTCAGGCTGCTACTCCGGCTTCCCCGAGGAGTGAGATTATTTGTGTTGTGTTACACCTCCAAGTGTTGATTAGGCCTCGGTGTTACCCTGACAGAAGTGTCGTGCGGTGCTTCTCTTTAATGGGGTAATAAGCTATATCAACCGCACAAAGGAAATGTTCCTTTTCAAGTCAGAAATGGCAAAAAAAGTTGGTGTGTAAACACGACGAAGGCTCCGTCCCCTCCACCCAAGCGGCGGAGCTGAGCTCCGGCAATACCCTCCGCTAATCGAAAACTGTTGGCCATAGCACTTGGGTGGCTCAGGCAAATTTATAATCCGGGTTTGAACTCTCTAATATATTAAATGGTTACACAGCACTCATTGCCGAGCCCGGCTTTTAACCGCCTCGCAGCCTGGCAGCTTCACAGGCTCCAAAATGCGTCTGTTAATTGGAAAGCAGGAAGGTTAAAAAATAGACAAACTAGTTTTCTGGCTTGTGTTTGACAGCGTGGGTTATTTATGCGGGTATTTTTTTTTGTGTAGGGTTTTTTTTCTTTTTTTTTTTTTTTTCCTTCTTTTTGTGATGGGGTGGAGGGGTGGGAGCGGTCTGGAGGATTTCTTAGTGGTTGGGAAGCTTCACATTTTTCAGTAAGCATTATTGGGTAACAATTGGTGCAAACATTATGGAGGGGGAAAGGCACATAAATCAAGAAATAAAAAAATAGTTTCTGCACATTTTCAAAAAACACGTTGTGCTCTCTGAGGTCCTTTTCATTTTAACCAAATCAGGGGGAACTTGTCCTCACAGCGGCAAGGCAGATGGAACAATAAATCACAGGAACCATTGACTGCCTGCAGTGTACTCTCCGCAGCTGTCACTTTTTTGTCTCTTTGGTTTTAGCTGACATGGTTTGAGGTCCACTGTGAACCAATCTGGACTTTTTTTTTACCGTCATATCCATCAAAACGACCAGTAGCCATCAACCTACTGCAGCGATCGATTCGTTTGCTTATTCTCACGCATAAGCCAATACTCAGCTCACTAGGTGAGGCTTGGGAGAAGCACCTCATTTTAGCTATTTTTTTTTTTCTTCCCCCTCTTTCTTTCTTTCCTTTTTTTTTTTTTTTTTTCCCTTTTGCCTCCAGCTACAGCTGTGATTTTCCGAGCAGTCTTGGCTAACGTTATTAAAGTTGCATCATGATAGATATAGAGCGGGAGCGGATAACAGCCTTCACGCACAACAACAGCAAAACTGAGAACAACCGGGGGGTTTTGCTGTTGTCGCCGGCGTTGCTTTTCAGGTGTAGCGAGACGCTTGCTAAGCTCAGAGTTTCCAACTCATTGCTTATTTTGCAAAGTAAACAAGCAAATGTTATGTGCATAACCTTAGCTGTCTCTGCAAAGGTCAGTGCCTGGCTGCTGATTTCTTTTCCTGCCTTTTGGTGGCACTCTGATGCCAGCGATTACTTCTGGCGTGTTTTGGAAACAAGACGTCCTTTTCTTAACAAAAGACTCAATCTACAAAAGGCTGCAAAACAAAAAAAAAAATTGATTAAATTTGAACCGAAGTATGAAAGTTTACTTGGGTGGATAAAGTAGGCCGGAAAGCACCAAACAGGGGCCCATCGGTAACGCAGGCCGAAGGGCCGCCCTCGGGACTGCGCGGGAGGCCGCCGAAATCGAGGGGCTCCCCCCGCGATCAAACAATACCTATGGATGCGTGCGGGCGTATAGGTGGTACTGTATATCAGATTATGTGGTTTCGGTTTATGACCTGAAACCTTGCAAAGTGTCTCTTGCATTGTGTAAGAGTGTGTTCTCCGAAGCACCGCCGGTCGCAGATATTAGCAGGGACTGAACTTCAGACCACATTTGGGAGAATAGGGGTTTTTTTTTGTGGTATACACAGAAACGAGGAGATGTGTGGATAATACAGTCGTAGTAGTATTTTTTTAAATGTCAAAAATACCCGCTTAGTTTAAAAACCCTCAGTTAGTTCAAGTTAAATTTATTATTTATAATTTTTTTATAGTTGAACTCCATGATTTTGACTTGAGGTGACAGCTGAAAAGCACCAGAAACCCTTGGAATTTCAGATCTACATATTACTATAAAGGAAAAAAATAAAGTTCCACTAGTAGAAGGCAGGTAATTGCATTTACTAAACATACATAGTTTAAAAAACAAAATCCCTGAAACATTTGCCTTTAAAAAAGTCGAGATAGTAGAAGTTTTCCTTTGTATCTCTAGAACAAATATCCCTAGGATTTGTAATAAAAACCCAGTTATGAAATCTGGGGTCCCTCCTGTTAACAAGGATCTTTTAGCAGAATATTGAAATATTGCCTCGTTGGAGAGAAGTTATTTAAGGACCCTACAGGAGCTGATGCGAAGGCAGATTCTGCTGAGACTGTTGTCTTCTTTACAAACCTTTGAAGGGTGCGTGTCCTGAACGTATTCCGCTTTAGAGAAACGCAACAAATAACGAGCTACAGTCAAAGCCAGCATCGCTCCGTGATGAATTTCAAGGAGCGTGACCAATAATCCTTCTACTTATCTTAAAAATCCTATGGAAATACTAAAGCAGTTCCAATACAAGTGAAAGCAAAGGGGGGGGGGGTGGATCACAAAAAAAAGCCATCTGTCTGAAAGCAACCCAAGAATCTCAAGTCCACCCAAGTAGTTATTGCATGTTTTTCTGTGCTGCTAATGGATTGCATACTGTTGAAAATATGAATTACAGAATAAATCAGAAGAGAGTGGCAATTATGGGTCCAATTCTGCGCTTGGCTACAGTGAAATCACCGGCCTGATGCTGTTTGCAGCTATTGGGGTGCACATCACAATAATTATTCGACACAATATTTATTCCAGACTGCCAATCTGAGCTCCCTACATTTAACAATTGCTGGAGGAGCGAGGCTGACAGTGGGTGAGGGTCAGACCAGTTTCGGCTGTGGATTCTCGCAAACCTTGACGCGCTGCTCTGAACCCTGCCACATGTGCGCTTGCAGTACGACCACGCGCGCCTCAAACACACCTTTAAAAATTCCTTGTGCTGGGGATGTGCCAAACATTGCTCGCTCACTTTAGGGGGGACCTGAGGAGTTACAAACCGTGAGCCCTACGCCAGAGCTGCTGCCTAGAGAAAACAAATCCAGTTTGGAGTGAGTCAGAGTTTTGGCTGAAGAGGGAGAGCAGGATAAGAGGGCCCTGCGTTATAACAATTATGCAGGAATAAGGAATTCCACTATGATTACTGTACCAGCAAAATATGTGTGTGTGTATATATATATAATATCAGGTAACATCATACTGCATGTGAAAGGAAGGCCACTAATTCGGCAGTATTCTTATTTTCAAATGAATTCCGACGCCGAAAGAAGCCAGCAGCTTTGTTAAAAGGGACGGTCATTAATATGCCTAATGGTGACTTTTCTTTCGTTCTCACCAAACGGTCTGTAATACAATTCCGCGTTAAAAACAGGAAGCCGTTCTGCGCATTTTCTAATTAGCCTTTCGTGGAAATCTTGCTGGGGTGGGTACTTAATAAAAGAAGGAAAGAAAAGAAAAAAAAAAAAAAGACTCTGCGTGAACATGAAACTTTGTTCATCACTTGCATACTAAACAGCACCGGTTTAGTGTCCTGCACGGCGCAAAAAGACGTGTAATTTTGCTTCTTCTGTGAAAAGCCGACGCGTACGGCGCGGCTTCAGCCCCCAGCTGACCTCCTGGTGATGCCCGGGCCGCTCATGCGCCCTGCGCCCATCACGCTCAGCGTCCATCCAGGCAGGATCGAGCCCACGGGTGCTGCTGAGCGGGGCGTCGCTGCTGCCGGCGCTGCCGCTGTTGTTATTTTCCAAGAGGAAATATTTCGGGGCTGCCCTAACGTGAGCGCAACATATCCCTCCAGCTGCATTCCCCGCTGACTGGAGTCTGTTTGATGAGTAATTAGGAGACCTTCTCTTTAGTTTGTTTGACATATTTTACAAAACATGTAAATCTGTTAAAAAAATTGCTTGTTCATTTAAAAGACAGAGTTCCTAAATGAAGCAGAGTATCTGCTAAATGGATATAATTTTAAGGGTTTTTTTTTTCTATTACAACTTCAAACACAATAGGCTCTCTTTGCCTTAAAAAGGATTTTTTTGTTGTTTCTATTGAGAAGTAATTATTTTGTTTCTGCATCTGTGTAGCTTCACCCAGAGCTCATACAGAGAAAATCTCTGTAATACTTGGAGATAAACATATCTAGACATATGGTTATCCATGTGTGTGCTTAAGTTTGTTTATATTTTACACCCACACATCAAAACTGCTATCATTAACTATGTTCTGGAAAGCAGTAAACGCAGCCCTCTTTCCTCTGCCCAGACCAAGGGTGAACATTTTTTTTCTTTATTTTCCTTTAAGACATCTTTAGCAAAGAAATCTCACGGAAAATGTCAAGGAAGCCTCAAATCTTCCAGCACCCATTCTGCTCCTTTTGGGAAATACGCTTTGAAAATCATCTGCTGCTTCAGACTGAGTGATTTAACTTTTCTAACTACAGCAGCATCCTGTAATTAAAGAGTTAAATTTTTCTTGGTTTACAACCTTTTGGAGCTTTTTAAAATGTAAATATGATTTTTTTTCCCCTTCAGCTCTTTAGCTATGCAAAAAGAAGCGACACCTCTCAGCACTCTCGATTTCAGTCAAAGTTGCTACTTGCAGTACACAAAATTATAAATACTAACAGTTGTTAATTTTTTTTGATGCCAAAAAAGAACTCTGGTATTTAAAGCAAAGCAAGCCTACAGACCCAAAGGTTAAAGTTGTACCCAAAAAAGCACTGCTATGTTAAGGCTATGCTAGCTAAGATTAAAATCCTTTTGTACTTGAAGATGTGAGTGCGGGGATGATTTAAAAGCCCCGTACTTTTCTAGGCAGCTCTACTTATTGCTTCAGGCTGAGCATTTTGTTTTTCCTTTTTTTCTTTCTTTCTTTTTCTTTCTTTTTTTTTTTTTTTTTCTTCCAGCAAACGCTCCGTTGCTTATTTTGGGGAAGCATCTCATTTATCTGAGCCGGCTTCTTCCCGAGACTTTTTTTTTCCCTGCCGGAGAATGACTGCCTGGCACATCAAATAGGTTGCAAATTATATAAGGGCTGTGTTTAACTTGCAGCCGGGTTGCCATTGTCGGGAGGGTCCGCGTCTTTTAGCTAAACTGCCTCTTTTTTCTGGAGGAATTTCAGACGCCTGTAATTGCCGCTCCTTTCAGCGCAGCTTAAGGTATCAATATCAACGCGATTTGAATATCATAAGTGGGAAGTTGCTCTAAGCAAAACAAAAACATGTCAGTTGCCCAGGTGACATTTTGTAGCAAACAAGGAAATCACAACTCCAGGAAGTGTTGTATTTTATGCCAACAACAATGTGACAGTTTTCTCTGCAAAGAAAACATGACACTTTTCCAAATATCAGAGGATGCCTCCGCTGCTCAAGGGATTCCTGTACTGTCACTGAAATGGAAGGTCACAGGCTGGTTTCATGATTTCTATAGTTTCAAAATGTTGTGGCGGAGCGTTCGCACACTAAATGCTGTAGGCTAAGGGAAATCTCTCCCTTCATCTCTGAAAGAAGTGACAGGAGGAAAAAGGTCCTGCTTTGACAGCAGTAACCTCTCGGTCTCGAGGTTCTGCCCCGAGCAACTCTGAAGTAAAATTACCTATGTTAATGTGTTGTCCGCCCTGTCAGCCTGGCACACGTGTGCGAGCGCACGCGCGCGTGCAAAGCGGAGTCAGGGGTGCGAGCGTGCGCCGAGCGGCTCGTGGCCCAGACGAGAGGTTGTGACGGACCGCGCCAGCCAGCCAGAACCCTCTCAAAAAAAATCCCTCAAAGCAGCATGTTGGGGGATTTTTTTTTTTTTTTTGTTAACCTGGGGCGTGTGGGAGCTATAGCAAATGCTCGTGTCCCGTTTTTTACCTGGCCTTGCCTGTAACAAAGATCGAAAAGCTTCTGCAAACAATTTCTTTTAAGAGGTGGGGTTTCCAGTTCGACTTCAAGAAGGTAGGGACCTACTTGCTATGCTGGTACCTAATTCTTGAGGTTTAAATAAACAGACTTTTGCTTTAAGCCAGAAAAAGTATTAACTTCAAGGCTATGGACAGGATCAAAACACATTTGTTTCCAGCCTTCCTCTTTTTTTATTCTTCCCTCTCCCCCTTAAAAAAACCACACCTTAGTCTATAGATTATATACTTCCTGCTGCCCTTTTTATAAGCTATAAGAATTTAATAACTGAGGGCAACTCTATAGTAATATTTATATGGGTCAAGTGGCTTAAAAGTATGCAATAAATGTAAAGTTATGAACCACATTGCCCCTTTTTAAATAATGCAGCTAGCACCAAGATATTATGTTTCATATTCTGGAAAAAGGTGTTTTAGCCCAGGCTTTAGGACTACACCAGACATGAAAAGTTATACTGATCCCATAATAAAGTCACTGCCTGCTTAATATGGTGTGTTATGTAGAGCTCCAGATCTTAATAGCAGACCACAGCAAGAACGTCCCAGATGATATCAACAAAACCTTGGCTTTCTCATTAGCAATCAGCAAATTCTCCTGGTGTCTGCTAGTTTCAAATAAGGGCAAGTGCCTCTATTCCTAGTGTGAAGCCCAATAGGATAATAGAAATAATGTAGTCTAATCAGCGGCGAACGCGTGAGATCCCCCCTGCCAGAGCGGGCGGCGGTGGGTTTGGTGACTCCCCTTTGGTGGCTTTGAGCAGGCTTCGCCGTGCGGAGGAGCAGGATCGGCGCCATGGCAAAAGCCTCGTCGTGCGCACCCACCGTCACCCCTCTGTGAGAGAACAGCTAGGTTTTTTCCACAGATAAGAGGGTTTTGAGGATATTTGTGTAAAAATTAAAACAAAAAAAATCTTATTGCCGTTGCTTTGCATATATAAAGAAACACTGTGTGTGGTTTCTGTGCATATAAACAAAAATAAGTCTGTGCGTGGGGAGGGGGGATCGTAGATTGGTTTGATTTGGTCTCGTCAAACCATTCACTTCTTTGATAAATCAGATCAAATATTTGTCATCACGGCCCAAATGACCATTCCTTTGTCGACTGGCACGCTGCTGCTATCTGCACACTCTCTGCACCTGAGCTGCTACCTGCATTATTATTCTTTTTTCTTATTGCTGTTAGATGTAAACGTATTTTGTGCTTGGACAATGCAGCGTACATTAGCAGCACGGTATTATTAAGTGTGGGGATGACCCTTGCTGTTAGCCATTACGACGGAAGTGTGAAGGACACAAGATCATACCGCTCTTGCAGCCTAAATAATCCACGGCTACGCTTGGGGAAACGCAGAACAGTTTTAGTTTTTGCCCTGATTTGATAATTTTTAAGGTTTGGTTTTTTTTTTCACCCACATTTTCCCTTGTGAATTTTGTGTGTTCTTAGAATACCACTGATTTCTATTTAAGAGCAATTTTTGCACTCGTGTTCAGTCCTGCTTAAAAATTAAGATTGTGAATGTGGCTGATGCCGTGCAAGGAAATGCAAGTCTAAGCTGCAGCAGTGTAAACAAAAAAGTGTTTTAAGAGGTGCTTAGCTGTGTTTTGAACCCCGATTAAGCCTAAGGTTACTCAGTGTTTATACGTGCATTTGCAGTGCACTGGGAAAATTCAATGTTTAATGGTTCCTGTGCTGATCTTTTGTTAGTGCACTGGGCTGCATTGCCTAAGAGCAGTGGTTGCTGACCTGATGAAAACCACAGAAAAACTTTCTTATTCCGAGTTTTGTCCAACTTCAGTCATGTCGTTAGGAAGTGGGGGTCCGTATATCTCTCATAGTTAAGATTTTTAAAATTGACACCACGAGTCAGTCCCCCAAGCTCTTATTCAGCTACTGCAGTAAGTAGCGGGATAAGGTAGTGCTATTTTGCATGCATTCAGCAAATTGAGAATTGTTTCCATCTATGGGTCTCATTATGGTTTAGGAGCCAAGCCTAAGGTTCTGATTTTTTGTTTTAATAAACGTGAGGTTGTAGGTGGACAAGGACGGTACGCACAAAGGGCAAACGGCTCCAAAAAATGGACAATAACGAGGTGCGATGAGGTGACAGCACAAACCCTCTTACTTCCAACTTCACTGGACTATTTTGAATTCTGTGAATGACCTTGCAGAGTACTTTCTTCTCATAAAATAACAAGCAGGTCAATACCAGCCCTGCTCATGTGATAAAATGCAGTAATTACTGACCAAGACATGTCCACACAGAAGCCAGGAGAGTTGATATGTGGGAGCGAGGACGTTTTCACCAGCAGAGTCAGGAGATCTCAACGGTTTGGGGTAGGCCATGGCAAAGAAAGACAAAGCATGGCGAGGCGGACTGAGAAAACTAACTGATGGATGAAGCTGACATAACCAAAGGGAAAACTGTGTGGGTGAATAAATGCATATTTACTAAAATAAAGACTCTTGTTTATCAAAAGTGAGAGATGAAATTGTAAACTAGTGATGCTAAATTACATTATTACTCTGCTCAAGTGAGAGGCAATAAAGTTGGCCCCACAACATATAGACACCAGCTACATGCACCTACGTGGAGGCTAGAAATTTAGGAGAAGGTTTCTGATATCAAAGCAGTGAGGCTGTGGAGCAGCCTCCATATGTGGGTAACGATGTGAAAAACCACTAACGGCTCTTAAAGTGGAGCCTGATGACAGAGGATTAGAGGATGTGTGTCTGCGATAGAAAGGGCCCAGATGGAAAGACCCAAACAGCTTCATCCTGTCCGGTTTAATGGAAATAGGCAATAGAGAGGCACACCAAGCTCAGACTGTCTAACCTTCCATTTTAGGTTATTTTTGGTATTACAGCTTTAATCCATGCAATTTCCAGGGATGGGGAAGGCCCGTGCTCAGCCCCTGCAATTCCGCGGCGTGGGAGGGCATCTTGCAAGATGAACTGCAATAACAGGGGCAGGGTTTGAGCTCATATTTTACCAAAGAAAGAGGTTTTGGAGCGATTTCAACAGCGCTGGTGTTCTACAGAAGAATTCGGAGAACAGGGGCAACGAGGCAATGGAAGAGGAGGGTTTACGCTGTTCGGGGAGAGCAGACACGTGAGGCCGCTGCCCTGATGTGATGCCACCCCACTATATCTTACTCTGTACTCAGTAGAAACAGATTACAAACAGAAAAGGAAAAGAAGAGAGAGAAAACACAATAGAAAAACAGCAAAAGGGGCAACCTCCAGTTGTGGTAAGTAGATAGGCCTTTAATATGCAGGAACCCAGCTGCCCTTTCAGCAAATATCACTGCAGTTCAAATTTTGAGAAAGTTCAAATTAACATCTCTTCGACATTTGCGTATCCATATTTCTAAACCTCTAATTATTTAATGGCAAAGCTAACAAACCCATACCTGTTGCTGGAGCTTTCAAGATACGGAATTTGCCTTCTTCCAGCCTGGGATAGCACCAAGAAGGCCAACAGCATCCTGGCTTGTGTCAGGAACAATGTGGCCAGCAAGAGTAGGGAAGTGATTGTCCCCTTGCACTCAGCACTGGTGAGACTGCACTTCGAATACTGTGCGCAGTTTTGGGCCCCTCAGTACAAGGATGTTGAGTTGCTGGAGCACGTCCAGAGAAGGGCAATGAAGCTGGTGAGGGGTCTGGAGCACAAGTCTGATGAGGAACAGCTGAGGGAACTGGAGTTACTCAGTCTGGAGAAGAGGAGACTGAGGGGAGACCTCATCGCTCTCTACAACTGCCTGAAAGGAGGGTATAGGGAGGCGGGTGTTGGTCCCTTCTCCTAAATAACTTCTGATAGGATGAGAGGAAATGGCCTCAGAATATGGCAGGGGAGGTTTAGATTGGATATTAGGAAAAATTTCTTTACTGAAGGAGTGGTCAAGCATTGGAACAGGCTGCCCAGGGAAGTGGTGGAGTCACCATCCCTGGAGGTGTTCAAAGAACGTGTAGATGTGCCACTTCAGGACACGGTTTAGTAGGCATGGTGGTGTTGGGTTGACGGTTGGACTTGGTGATCTTCGAGGTCTTTTCCAACGATAACGATTCTATGATTCTGTGAAAATGACACTTGTAAGGGCTGCGCCTAGGAAGTATCTTTCGCATTGTGGCTTTCATTGCATCCCACACGTGGGAACCCAAACCTTGGAGGCTTTAAAATCTTGTGAGTCTGCGGCTTCTCTGCGAGCCTGACAAGGGATCATTAGTAACTCGCTGATGTCTCTCTCTGTTTGTTCTACTTCACGAGGCACTTCCCCAACTAATTTAGTACAAAGCTGGGTGTTTACTTGGTTTCACAAAATGACACTTTTTTCCCCCCAAGATTGCTGTGAAGGCTCGAAAGAGAATATTTACATAAACAGGTTTCAACTTCATCAAGAACAGGTCAAGAAAGGAGGGCAAATCCAAGTGGAAGGGAAATAAAGCACAGCATAAGTGGAATAGCTGATCTTTTATTTAGGACTGCAAAAAAAGGGCTTTGAGCATTCGAAGGACTGGAGCCGCCCTGTGGTCTTCTGCTGGGCTGGCAACTGTGGTACCAAGCAGTAAACCATCCACATGTCGCAGCAACTTTGCCCTACAACTTGCACTGGAAACCTTTGAAGCTTACAAACTGTGAAATTTTAACCTTTAGCAACCTCTTGGGGACCTGGTGATAATATCTATAGGACAACTTACAGCATCCCTGGAAATAAGGGAGAGGGAGGCATCGTGGGGTGAGCACTGCTCATCTCCGCACGTAAGCCACGGCCGTTGCCCTGCGTGATGCTGGGCATCTGCCGTGCCAGTAACTTCACTCACGGACTTTGTTCAGCTTGGGGGAAAGGTGACACCTCAGCGCTCATTACAAGAGCCAAGGGGCGTCTTGCGTGGACTGAAAGAAAAAGAATGAGTTTATGGAGAGCGGATGGGTACAGTATGTAAATAAAAGCGAATCACATCCTCATTATGTGAGCTCTTTTGAATAAATGTTAGCCTTTAAGTGCCAGCTGTCACTCTATGCATGGCCTCCCTTCTTACAACTAACCTCTCTGTCACCTCGCCTTGTCTCCCTAACTTGTCCTATTATGCAGTACCAAGCTGAGTCATTGTTTCAAGCAGGAGGTGACATGTTAATAGCTTAATAATAGTATAATCTCGCAAATAATAATATGCTGTCACACTGTCTGAAGCACAATGTTTACAGGAGAAGTGGTAATGTATGATGACAGTAATTTGAATAAAAATGAATTTACTGCTCTTGTCTCATTTGCAGTAAATTTTCGCATCTTTCATGCACAACTGGTGCTCCATGACCTCTTTCATTATTGTGTTCTCAGTGGCTGCTGCTTGCTTTAAAGTGAAAGGCAGGCAAATGAAACAGAAACCTGCAGCTTAATAACCGATCTCCAGAAAAGAGTTCACACCGCGGCTTCTGAAAATCTCACTTCGTTTGTTTACGAAGACGATACAGTGTCAGGAAGGCTGTTTAATTAATGCAAGCTGGAGGTGCCGATTGAGAAGCAGGCACGAGCTGATATGATTATGTATTGATGACTTACAAAATTGTTGTCATTAAAACGTGGCAGAGGGAAAAAAAGTGCTTGGAATACAGAGAGAAACGTTTGATTTGAAATTAAAGTTTGCGCAGCTTAAGAAAAAAAAAGCTGTCTTAAATTCTCTTGGTATTGTCTTATGAGGAGAAAACCAACCCTGGGCTTTCTATTTGAGATGGGGAAAGTGTTGAAAGTTATCCACATTATCGGTTTTAGCTAATTATAAATGCATGCTGGCATGATAGTGGACTGGTAAAACTTAAAAAATGATCCCTGAATATATAAAATATTTGGTTGTGGTTAATGTTGTGGGTGGTTTCCTAACTCGTCCTGACCTATGTGCTATATCGTGAAATTCTGCCATAACTATGTACGATACAGACCAGGACTCCTGGTATTATTCTGACAAATAAATAGGGAATCTACTCTAGATCAAAACTGCCTTTGGAAAATTTAAATTCATAGAACAGTTCTGTTTCTCTGAAAGAAAAAAAGAAGTTATTACATGATGTGGTTCATTTGATGAAAAAGAAGAAAGTTTACAACTCACAACTGATGTGCCTGGACTAAATTTAGTTTGATGGAATGAGGACAACTAATTGAAACTTGCTGGGACTCAAAACACTGCACAGGACAAATTCTCCAAAAACTGCTGTATTTTATCTAAGTTTAAGTGAACATGTAGAATAAAAAAAAAAAAAGATTCTGGATGACCTACTTCATGAGTTGACGTAATTAAGACCACAAGTTACCTCTCTATCTATATATATACGATCACATCTATATACTTTTTTAGTACTTGTATTTTGCATCTAACAAATACAATATTTTCCTCTGAATTGAAAGTTAAGCAGTGTTAGTTTTTCAGGCAGAGCTTATGTGCTGCTATGTTGGGTATGGACCAGCAACAGCTCATCGGTGCCTGTGGGTTTTGCAGCTCCCCTTGCGTGCTGGCACACCGTGGTGGTGCTTACCTCTTACACGTCCTTTTTTAATGTTATATACAGTGAAGTACAATAAATCATATGCTGTGTGTGGCTGCAGGGTGCCAGGGAGCTCCCCATTGTGGATGCCAGGACCCAACACCCTGCGGGGCCAAGTGTGGGCCATGGGAGCCACCACCTCCTCATCTTTCTTAATGTCTTCAGAGATGTTGTGTATGGGAGGGAAATTCCGATCGTTCTGCCAATATTTACCTTCCAAGGGTGACATGCTGAGAAAAATAAACCAGTAAAAGTAGATTGTGCAAAAATCATGTTACCAGCTGCAGAAATCTGCTGCAAGGTTTCAGAGCTCATGTGGTCCCGTATAAGGGTCTATAGAGAGGGCAGAAGACGTAACCCTGAGGATGCTGCTCTGACACCGTTCTCTTTGAAACTGGAGGAAAACATGTCACCTCCATTAGGAAAGTTGGTGGTGCCATGTATTCAAATATGTGCTTAACTTAAATAAGTTAACTTATTTACTTATTATCATCTCAGTAATTTCACTAAAGTAAGCACAGAACTATTTGCATGCCTCGCGTTAAGGATGAAGCTGATGGATTTTATAAGCACCTTGCAAGGCTGGACTTGGTTTTGAACTGAATTTTCAATTTTTTTTTTTAACCTCAGAAGTGCAAGAGGCTTCAGTGGGATTACTCAGACCAGCAAGGGCTGAGTGACACCCTCCAGTTAACTGCAGTAAAAGAAATTGTTTTGCTGAAAAGATTTTTCCATTTTCCTCTGGAAAATATTTTCTGTTTAAAAATAATTTATGGTGTACATTTAACATTTTTGTCTGAAAGTATTTAATGTCACTTTAGAAATCACAGTACCCTGAATTAAAAAATCAAACTATTTGTGACATCATAGAACTAAATAATAATTATTGGAGATTATTTTCAAAAGGGTAGAAAAGAACAGAGCAAAAAAGTCTCACTTTGGCTGATGGAGTTTACTTCATGTGTATAAAAGTTCTCTGTTCCTTGAATCACTGATGTTCAAGGGGATATCTAGTTCTCCGTTTTGTGCTTGAAATTGAAAAGTCCTTTATGTTGCTTTTAATTATTTAAATGTAGGAGAGTCTGATTGAAAGTCTTAATTAGATGTATTTCAGATTGGTAAAAATGTCACCGTTCTGAACACCCAGCGTCATCCCATGGATCTGTGTGTTAGCTATCTGCAAAAATGCAAGAAAATTTCACATGGAAAAAAAAAAAAACCCAACCCAACCCACATTGTATTTGTGGAAATAAATAGTGGGTGGAGCTGATTTTCCCGGCGTGGAAGTCAAGTGGAGTTTTTAATTGACTCCAACAGGCGCTGGCTCAGGCCCGTGGGGTGTTTGGTGCTGGGTTACAAGTTAGGGCTCTCTCTAATCACCTTCTTCTCGAAAGGAAATAGATACTAAACAGGAACCATCTGGTAATGCATTCTGTACCTCTTAATTACAATGTTTTGAGTGGCACCTAAATAAATTTCATTTACAAGCACGACTGCTTGTCAAAAGCTCTGTTGATAATTTTATTATTATAGTATACCTTCTTGCTTAATGACCCCGGCCCAGTAAAGTCAGGAATATTTAGCTCTGTGGCAGAAAACCCGATTGTCTTAAAAAAAGGAAAGACACAAACTCAGTCTTTCCTGTCATGTTTTTCATTATTCGCAAATGTATTTATTTCTGTATTGTAGTTCAGCATGCATTTATATGCGGCACGACGATATCTCTGCAGTAAGGATCACCAAAACTCAAATTTCTTGGTAGAGAGGAGAAGTAGAGGCAGCTTTGCGGAGAGCCCTGGTATTGTTGTGAAGTGCCTGTGTTATTTTATGATCTGTGTGTTGCTGTGTAGATGTGCTGTAGCATTTAGACAATTTTCTCTTTGTTAGCTGCAGGAAAAGATCAATATTATAAAGAAGTCGAGTCGCTCTGAATTAGTCTCCTGCCTTTTCACCCTGGGAAGCAGGGATTGAAATCCTGTCCCTGGTTTCAAGGCTGAGCCACAAACCCTGTTCAAGGTCCACGTTGGAGCTTCCCCCAGATTTGGAGGCTTGCTGAAAATGACTTTCCTAGCCTCTTAGTAATCTCTGGTGGAAATTAGTCTGTATTAAGAAAACAACATATAATTTGGCAGGATGCACTCTGACTGGAAGCCTCCGTTAGAGAAAACCCCAGGACTGTGCTGGCATGGAGCGGGGCCCATGGGGATGTCCCACCACCAGGCTCACCATGCTGTGGCACCCTGGACCTCTTGGGAGGTCATTTTGGGTGCAAGGAGGGAGGATTTTCTCATGCCATGACATCAAATAGCAGCATATCCGCGTGCCAGGGGTGAGTATCATCCTGCGCAGCAAGATCTTGGTCCATCTAAGTGTTGAATAAAAAAAAAATAAATTACCAGTAATGTGCAGTTTTTGCTAAGTTTTCCCAACAAAGTGCTACTTCATCTTTGTGTTCAAATGTCCTTTCAAAATCATAAGTTGGAAGAGACAAAAATACTAGAAGGTAGGGCAGAGGGAAGGTTTCTGGGAAAAGAGGAGGAGTGTGGCACCTGGAGGGGTTTTGTCCGCTTCTTTGGGATGAGCCACCCACGGGAAAACATAGCCGCAGAAAAAGTGAAACAGCCTTATTTCTAAATTCATGGCAAATTAAAAAAGGAATCCTACTGCTCTCAGCAGGATCCTTTATTCCTTTTTAGTTTGATGGTTTTTCTCTTCTTAAAATAATTTTGTCTCTAGGTCTCAGTCTTGATGTAGGAACTTTGGGAAACAGATAAGCTTTCAAATATTTTTTTTTTTTTAATCAATGCTTTAGCAACCTGGAGTTGAAATAGTATTTAAATTGAGAGAGGTGCGGGTAAAACGGAGAGCACGATCATTGCCAGGCGGGTTTGTAGGGTCGGGTTCGAGGAGAGGGAGCCGTCTGAGCAGGAGACGGGGAATTCACTGTACACAGCAAACTGTTATACCCGACAATGTAATATCTGGATTTGCAGCTGATATTTAAAGAGGGCACTTGCTTTACTTATGAGATTAAAGGCGAACGCTGTCTTTTAACAATGAAGTCATGCTGTGTTTTGCACCTTTTGACACTTATTAACTCAGGTCATTAAAAAGAGGCTAATTAAAAAAGAACGTAAAACAAAAGAGTCATTTGTCTATCGCTGAGCTCGGTTCTTCATGTGCGCTGGCTGGAGGCAGTCTCCGTTTAAACCTTGGGTACAGAAAGCGCGGGGAGCCACTGGGGCATGCTTGGAGCTTGTCATGGCTTTTGGCGAGACTATGGTCCGGCTCATTATGCACCTCATAAAGAAGAGAAGTCGTTGTCATCAAAATTAGCTGAAGCTGGAATTTACATTCATGGAAATTTTGGTTTCACCACTGTCCTCTGAGGCTGGACGATAAAGGAAACCTTTTACCAGCTGCAGTTAAAGTAAGTGAAGTTCAATAAATGCTTAGTGCTTCATTAAGGCGTTTCCGAATGTACTGTGCTACATGCACGTGATATTTGGCAGCCGAGGAGAATTTGGTATGAGCAGCCTGTGAAGTTCACCGGTTCCTGCTGAGCAAGATGTGCACGGCACATCCAAACCCGGCCTGCAAAGAGACCGGCCTCTCGTAATGGCTGTTTATACCCAAAGATGTTTCTGTTCTTCTAAAGGGTGACTCTGCTAGCAGGTACCTTCTCTCTTGTAAGGTTGAAAAAGCATATTTTCATGGGAATAAACT
>NC_141562.1:37830234-37905234 GCF_036417535.1 Chlamydotis macqueenii
CACTCAGCCTCAGCCTTTTTTTTTCCCTATAAAGAGTGAGAACAGAAAAGCAAGAACAGAAAACATGCTGGGGAGAGTTGAGTGACTTCAGGGTGAGCCTTTAGAGTGGAATGACCCAGAAATGGCCAAGCAGGGAGAGCAGATGTTAGAAGGAGGTGGTGCAGAAGGGGTGTCCTTTTGGGGTGCTGAGCATTCGTTCTTTCTGCCTGTCTTTCCTACACTCCCACCATAGCCATCCCTATGAAAGCCAAGAGTTGCCTTTGGCTACACAGGTCTTGGAATGAAGGGAAAACAACATCGTGTTGGCCACGGCTCCACCAATTCATTGGCCATGGCTCCAGCAATTCTTTGGCTATGGCTCCAGCACCATGTTGGCTATGGCCTCAGGGGCTCTGCAGGATCTACACCACCCATAGGGAGAATTCGGGCACAAATCCTGTCTCTATCCAGGTAAAGAGATGGATCCCCTGAGATGGGGCACTGGAGAAATCTCCTGCATGTATCTCTGCCCAGCTCTTATACAAGGATATTTAATTCTAGCCAGAAACAAAGGCAGTTGTTGCACACTGCCTCTTGAACACGGCTGGGAAAAATAGACTGTCAAGGCGAGTTTGCTTCCTTTGTTAATAAAAAGAAGAAAAAGAGTTTATGGATCTTTTCCTGAATATGAATATTAAATAGACTAGTTGTGGGAACTCTGATTTTAATTTCCTATGTCTTTATTTGGAATTCTACTCCCTCTTGGAAAGGTGTCTACTTAAATATAAGAGGAAAGGGAATTTAATGAATTACAAAAAGGGTTATTTTACATGGAAAATGTGTATTCCTGGCTATTTCCATTTAAAGAACATGACATTAGTGTGGAAATTGCCCCTTATGAACAGGTCATTAATGTCAACTCTACTAAAACTGACATCACCTGCTACTATTTTAATTGTGTGTTTTACTAATGCTAACCATTTTCCTGACAATAGAACCCCCATAAGCTTAATGAATCTTTGCAGAATACATAAACCAAGGTCAATATGTAAGAAATGCTTCAAATGTTAAGAAACTCTCTCTGCGAAGCTGAAAGAAAAGTTTATTGTTCTTTTACATTCATAAGAATAAGAGCAAAAATAGAAATTGTACGTAATATGTTTTCCAGACCATAGTATATAAAAAGCTTTGATGCTTTTGGGAAACCTTTTCGATTAGCCACTATTTTATGTGTAGAAAAGGACTTATTTAACCCGCTTACGTTTCCAAGATCTATTCTTTATTTTCCAATACAAGTGGCATATTAAAAAAAATAAAAATCCCGAATACTTCCTTAGTGTCATATGTAACAGTCACATTTTTTTCCCATGGTTTGGAGGTGGGGGCGGGGGGGAGAGAGAAAATGAAATCCAGATTTGTAATTCCTAACAGGAGAAATTCGATCCTTTCCAATGTTTAAGTAATATTTCCTGTAAAACATACGAGGCCATCTGCAGAGCTGTTTCCAGACACATTTTGAAGTGGCAAGGGCAACTGAAAGAGACCCGAATGGAGGCTGGCATTTCACCTCTGGGAGCTGGAGCATTAAAGGTTTCTAAAAGCTGGTTCTACAGTTTTACAAAGTATTCCACCACCGCATAGTTCATAATTTGTTTAATTTACCTGCCTTTTATAGGTATGGGGAGGGGGAAATCCACTCTGTGAGAGACGGTATAAAAACCAAGACAGCTGTAAAAAGCTAATGTACAGCTATCAAGAATGCTCCATGATTTTAGTTGATTGAAATTGTATTTTATTCTTTACAGGCCCCGTGCAAAGATTATAGGGGAATATTCACCTAGAAAAACTGTACAGAGTGAAACATATTTGGGTAGACAACAGAAACACCGAACCCTTTTTACTATTTAAGTCTATTATGGAATTTTGTTTTATTGTTGATCTCCAGGGTCACCTTATGAATTCGTGTTAGTAAAATGTTACGGCCTCAGTATAATATTCACTTTGTGGAAGGGCCTGCATTTATCAAATCTCATCCGAGATCGAATATAAATGAGGAACTTGCATCTCTCTTCAAGGAATGTATTTTACACTGTTTTCTCCCCCTTTTGAATTACAGGCAGATTCTAAAATTGAATTCTTTCTTTCTTCTGCCAGGGTTCAGTAAAATGACTGAACAGTTAGGCTTACCTTTGATGCATATCTTAAATTTAAAATTTTCGTTGTTCAGGTAGTTAACTTCAGGACCAGATTCTGCCCTGAAATGTGCGTATTTGGGAACCCCATTAACTTCCCTGGAAAACAACGTTATACTGTTTGGATGCACTTGAACGAGCCACATTACAGTGCTACCTTCTGTCATTTCCCTGTAAAACTCAGTATTTGCTGCAATTTTTATTTTGCAGGCTGGTGTAGCCCCTTCCTTTCTGTCAGTACCAACTGGCCTGCTGGATGTTTGTACCTGTCATCTCACATCTCTGGCTGTGCTGTTAAGATTAAACAAGACAAGTGGGATATAGCCAGTAATGTCTATGAAATTTGAAAATTTCGTAAGGTTTCTTTGTGTTTGTGCAGCAATTTCTTGAGGGCCAGTGGTTGGAAGCGGGGTGCACCTAGGGAAGAGGCAGTCCTGGGTCCCTGCCCCATGTCAAAATTTTGTCAAAATTATGCTCAGCAAAAAGTTTTCTAAGAACGGAAAATTCATTGCATAAGTCGCATCCAGTGTCCATTTATTAATAAAATGAGGCTCGTTTCGGTTTCCACACAGTGCTTCTGGCTCTGCTTTTCACCTGTGGGATGGAAGAGCCCTCTACTATCCTTTTTCTTGGCTTTCCACAAGTGCTTCTGGACTTTCTCTGTGTAGACACCGGAGGCAGAAGGATCGCACCAGGAGCTCAGTGCTCCCACTCATCGAGTGATCTAAATTCTGTGGTTTGGTTTGGGGATTGCAGAGATCTTCAGCGTCACAGGAAACACCGCTGAGGCTGTTACAGCCTCCCTGGCACCCTGTGTGCTGCTGTGGGTCATGAAACCTCATCATCCTGCAAATGGACTTGCTTCCATCCCTCCCTTCAACTTGCATTATTTCCTCTTGTTTGAGAAGAAGTTATGACATTGAATCTCAAAGTTAACACAAAGTGAGCGGGAGGATACATAGGGAACAATTTTCTAGATTAAGGGTTTTTTTCCCCAGTATCTTGCCCATCCCACCAGCTGCTTTTGGCACACGGTGCCACGGCATCGCGACTCCGCGCTCTGATCCCGTATGAAGTCAGCAAGAGCCTTCAAAACTGTCACTTCCATTTCCTACCGAAAGCAAAACACTTCCTACAAGGAAAGCACACATTACAGCTGAATTATAAATGAGGACTGGTATTTTTGTGAGGTACAAATCGGAGGCATTCTCCATATTGTTAGAATACCAATTTTATTTTCCTGGTGTGTAGTACCCAGTGCAGCGCGGCGTCCCCAGAGATGCGTGCATTCTCCCGAGATTACTTCAGCATTGCATTACTGCTATCACATATCCATTATATATACTCTTTCAGACAAGTGGAAATGTTTTCACAAAAACAATCTGGAATCTTGGCTTAAAACCCAAGCTTGCTGTCAAGGCAAACAGAGTAGCCTCAAAGAGGACTTATTTTTATTTTGTTCAGACAAGTATGTTGTTTCTGGATTATAATAAGGAAAAATATAGCAGCTATCAGTCTTCAGTTTATTTGACAAGCTTCCTCTGACAAACCTAGAGGAATAAACCCTGGCCCTGCAAACTCGTTCTCATTCAGGTATTCCCTTTGGCTCTGGCGCTTTTATTAGGGTGATTAAGGGCCACACACATGTTTACAGGACAGGAGCCATAGGGTGGGATGATATATTTGCTCGGCTGTTACTTATTTTGCAAAGTTTTAAAAGCCTTGTTGTTTTCCTCACTCGTTGCTACCAGCCAGTGCTCGAAGAGCTTGTCCCATCACCTATCAAGCAAGATCAATGCGCAAGTTGTAATCAGATGCCAAATAAACAAATGCAAACTTGAAATCAAGTGATTTACTGTCCATTTCCATTAAGTTCTTCCCAAGGAAGCGAACACTTTATGCAGCACAAGGGACCCTTCGGAAAGGGTCAGCTGCCGTGCCGAAGCAAGACGTGGTGTGATGGTTTTCACCCAAATGGAGTTTAACGATACCGAGCATAAAGGGAAGGCTGCCTTATTTGGGGAAAAGCACGCTGTAAACAGAGTGGCGTCTCTTCACCTTGCAGCGAATTCTTCTTTGTAAAGTGCGTTGGGTTTTAATATTCATGTGTTTACATTACTCTGAGTTTTCTAGTCTTTAGACTAGAATTTTCCCTGTGCTATCAGCTAAAAAAAAATCTTGGGACACAGGAGATTCTAGCTGCATTATAAAATTCAGTCCGTATTAAAATTAAAATTTCAATCTGTTTAAGAATTCCAGCGTGAAGCTGGATGGCTCTCAGGTAGTGGGACACCTTTACATGGAGAGGTCTGGCCTCGTTGGAAAATGAAGAGCCACAGAAAAGGGCAGATAATCTTTTAATATGGCCATGCCATCTGGCTTCTGACTGGGTGGTGGGACAGAAGCACCCAAACTGGGGTCTGTCCGACTGGATATGCAATGGGAAAACAGACAGAAGCCTGATGTGTTAGGATTGTGCTACAAAGTACTACCCTGTTACAAATAGAGAAGCCACTGTAGGTTTTGGCTGTATAAACCAGTGCTGGAGCACTACTTGGGAAAAGCACGTCACTCGGAGAACGCGAAATATTGAGCAACTTGAATTGTTTTTCCATGAAGCTTATCCCTTGGTAGCACTTGCCTTTCTTCTGTCTCCTTAATACAGCAAAATTTAAATGTTTGCTAGGCAGAGTTATGCTTATAACGCTTGTTTTCCAACATAATACTGGCAGTAATGTGGATGCACTGGCGAGAAGTCACGGTTTGCTTCTTTGTAATTTTCTGAGTCTCCTAGTTCAAAATAAGAACGTCTAACTTAACCTATTCTGAAATTTTGCAGATAATTTTTACAAACAAATGGTTTGTCCACAGTTTTTCTGTGTTTGTTTTATAAATTGTTCCATTCCCATATTTCAGACAGTTTCCCAAATGAGACTGAGCAAAAAAAAATTTATTTCTCTCTCTTTTTTTTCCTAAAGGTTGCATAAATATTTCACATGTATCTCCCTTTAATTAGATTATAACATTATAAAGTGGCAAAGAGTTTTCTTTTTCCCCAAATTAGACATGAGAACCACAAACAAATTAATTTGTGTCTCAGGGTTTTGACTGGGCCTCTTGGCCTGCTCTAGCACTAACACAGGCGCTCGTGACCCTCTGGATTTCAAACGCCTGAGGGTAAAAAGCAATTATAAAAACATGACTCTCCCAGATCAGCTTTCGAATCTGCCTTGTCTCTGTTTTATTGATGGGAGATTGAAGGAAGATTCAAATCAGCTATCCTTCAATTCTTTACCAGCAGCAAAATACAGAAATCATTAGCTTTTTCTGTGTAAATGACTTTGTTCTGCTTTATTATTCAAGACTGGCTGGGCACTTGACTTAAAAAGACCATGTTGAATATTTATTTCTAGTTTTGGTACTTGTAAATAGTACATTGCTTTGGTCCTTATTTTCATTTTCAGAATAATTTTTCATAGCAATTAGAGCAGGAATTAATTAATATGGGTATTTTTTTAATAGCTAAAGAACACACACTGACTTAAATTAGGATGATCTCGCTCTCATAGGTCTATTGTTGTTAGGAAACCCTACTGAACATCCATTAAAAAAAAAATCAAGGAAGATAATTAAATATCTGGTTGATTTTACTTCTCTGTGTGTTTACTGTTGTTCGTTTACTGATAAGTAAGTGTGGGATGAAAACAAAATATTGTCTTTAAATCGGAGCGTAAGCACCCTCATGGTGGCGAGTCCAATCAGTTCCCAAAAATGCGCAGAGGGAAGAGGAGCATTTGGTTTTGGGTTTTTAGGGAGAGTAGAGAGAGGCATCAGGAAATGCTCTAGAAACAGCCAGGCTGGGAAAAGAAACCAGGGTGAGGTGGGATTATTGTTTTTAACAAGTCTGAGTGGCTCGTTTTGTCAATGCTAACAGGGTGTGTTGTGCGAGGGTGCAAGGATCCTCAAACCTGGAGACCCAAGGAGGATGCTCCTTTGCCGCTTGAGTCATAACGACATTTAAAAACGTCAAATGAGGTCTGTGCAGCTCCGGGAGAGAAAGTGTGATGTGAGAGTGTGCTTTGCTTGGCAGAAGCTGCTGGCGAAGCCTGGGCTAAAGAAAATCCCTGTTTTTCACCCAGCCCGATGTGAGACGTGGGTGATGATGCCCGAGTGTGGGAGGGAGGCTTTGTGCCCGTGCCAGGCTGGGCAGGCTTTTCTTATTTCTCCTTCTATTTGGAATATCACATGGGTTTGACTTTGATTTCAGTTCAAGCGAGGGCACAGTCCACGTTCTCAAGTGGGTCACGTTTCAGAGGCATCAGATAAACATGAAGGACTCCAGGTGTGACGTTTGTGTACAAGTGAGCACACCCTCCAGCCAATCTGTCACCTTTCTAAATCCTCCTGGGTTGGTCCTGCAGATAAAAATGCCATGTAGATCAGACTGGGGCTTGCCTAAATGATACGAGGCAGATATTCAATTTTAAGAAGCTGGAGCTTTATTTTTGGAGTCCTAGAATGTGTACAGAATTTAAAAAGCCTAAAGCTATAATGTTTTACTGCTCCTTTGATAAAATTTATATTTAATCATATCTTAAAAACTGTTCTCATTCTGCCACTTGATGTTACCAACCAAGCGGAACCCATCAATGCAACACTATCTATCAGCCCTTCTTTTATTCCATTCTCCTACAACTCCTTTTTAACGGTACATATGTTAATGAATTACGGTGGAGTTTTGGTGAAGTACAAATTAAAATCATGCTCATATCAAAGGTGAGACTGTTACAGGTTTTTCATTACCTTTTTGGAACCAAAGTGCTGAATCTGACCCATTTACATTGGAAAACCTTCAACTTGCAGACAAGTGCCTGTGTCCTTTCTTTCGAAGTTGAGTTTTCCAAAAGTTGTGATGAGTGGACTTTCTCCGTTATCTTCAGATCTTCATTGAAAGATTTTATTAACAGGTGGGTTTTTTTTAGGAAACCTTTCAAGAAGAGGTGGGAATGTTGTGTGTGTGGTAACTGACAGCCTGGGCTGATGAGGATGAGCAACTCATTGGCACCCTGGCTGAATTTTCAGTGATGCCCATTTGCTGCTGGCCCTTATAAGGGATAGGGATTTGTGCAGTGAGATACCTGCCTCTTCATCAAATTTGTCTCTTTAAACCATAGTTAGACTAATTAAAGCCTCTGCTAAACTGTCCCTGCAGCTGCACCTGTTAACCCTGCTGTCATAATGTTTTTGGATGCGTGTGTCTGGGGGTAGACGTTGGATTTGGTGATGTGTTGCTCGTGTTACTTGTGGCAAGAATGAGTTAAAAACATTTCTCTCCTTCTTTTCTTTTTTTTTTTTTTCAGAACTGAAACATGTCCAGCAAAGTTGGTGGTCTCCATAAGAAATTGAAACTCTCTGCTGACCAAGTGAAAACACACATGTGCATGTATCAGGCATATACATAATCTTGGCTGAAAATCAGCGTCTGTGACAATTTCACTCAGTGAAATCTTAATTTTGATCCTTGCTCCTAGAAATCATGTTTGTCTCAGGAATTTTACTTAGAAGACCTTTTAACCTTTTAGTACCAGACTGACTTCTCAAGTTGTTAATAATTCTGTCTTACAATACGAAGACGCTCCATTTTTATTCCCATACAAATTTGAATTAAAATTCACATTCATTCACATGCCAGAAGGTTTGGGTTTTTCGTTTCGCTTCTTTCTCTTTTTCTCAGAAGTATCCAGCATGGACCACAGTCGCTAAAAAGACAATGGGCTAAATGGACCATTGGCAATTGCACGTGCCAATAGCTTTCCTTTAAATAGAAATGATTTGTTCTTACTCTTGATAAACACATAAGGAAAAGTCTGGTCTTTTAATTTCTGTCTCTTTTCCTGGAGGACTAGAGGATCTCCCAGTGCTGTCTGTTCTTTTCTTCTGTGTTTTGCAGACGAGGGAATCGTACGCAAGACTCAGCTCCACATCCTCTGAAGAGGCAACACTAAAGTCGGCACTTGGATGCACTGAATTTTGCAGGATTTTTCTCCCAAGTATGATATTGATATCTTTTAAGTGACTGGAGTAATTGAGGAATGTTTCACTAAATTATTGACTGGGTGTATAAAGAAGAGACGAATGAAAAATATCTTTATCCCTAATAAAGGTTCAGGTGAACTGAATTAATCTTGTGGCTTCTGTTACACTTTCCAGTGTTTTTTAGGACGAGCCTTTCTGTGCTAAGCCCGTGGGGAGGCTGTGTGTGGGGGGAGAGGGAGGATAGCCTAAATTTTTATAGGAACTTGAGATAAGATTTTCAATGTTTCTAAATAATATTTCTATGAAATCAGGAGAAGCAGGAAGAGGGAGTCGAAGAAAAAACATAGTAAGTTGGCATCGCCTTGCCTTCCTGTTTGTGGTCTCATAGCATTTTGCAATAATATTTATGGGAGAATATTTTTGGGGTAAGCAGTTGGAGGAGACCCCTGTTAGAAGGCATTAACATCCGTGGGAGCAGAGACCCCCAGGAAGGTCCTGGCTGGGCCAGCAGTGCCGATGTGTCGGCTCGGGGACGTTTTTGGTCTGCGTGCACCGAGTGGGATGCATCCGCGGCTTGGAGCCACTGGGAAAGGCTGAAAGCATCTCAGCTCACTGCCAGGCTTATTTTTTTGAACAGCCTGAATTTTTTTTCTGGAGAAAAAGGAAAAAAAAAAAAGGTAAGGGAAAACCTATAAATAGTTCTATGTTTATAGGAAACGTTTAGAAGGAAAGAAGACACTGTGAGAGGATTTCTTCTTCCAGTAAGGTCTCCATGCATCATTTCAGTAAAAGGAGACTTTAAAGATCTTATTTTCTGTATATGCAAAATTATTGTGATACAAATGTGATTACATTTGCAAGGATTAAAGGATTTGATCTGCAGAACACAGTCTCTTCCTAAGCATGACAAATGAAAGCAATTTACAGATGGCTCCTGAAGATTTTTCTGAAATTATTTTCCTGTTCTGTTTTGGTTTAGAGTTTTTTTTAGTTTAGTTTTTGTTTGTTTGTTTATTTTTTCACCCACTTATGTGCCACTAGAGATCAGCATATTTTTAGATATTTAAGCAATCGTAATGTCAACATAGGGACTTAAAAAAAGAATACTGCATAACTATTGTGTAGCCAAATTACTTGTGACTGGTCAAACAAAACAAAGAAAGTCAGACCTGAAGGCATCCAGAAAGTAACTTTTTGCATCCAAACTTCATGTTCCAGTGTTTTTTTCTGAGATTAGTTTTATTTTGCCCCAAAGCTCTCCTTTGAATGGCACAAAAATTACCATGTGCTGTAGGAGTACACGCTCCTAAACCTACTACGAGTTTAGTGTGTTAGCGATTCTGTATACACACCTTCAAGGCCAAAAAAAAGTCGCAGGATCTTCTCAAAATTCCAGGTTGTTACATTAAATGAAAATAAATATAGATTTTTACATTTTATCAATTTCTGGTTCTGTGAAGTCTGTCCACTTTTCCCTTTTTACAGGAAAAGGAAAGCTTTTGACTAAGCTTTCTATTTCATATCTGAGAGGGCTCAGGAGATTTGCGGAGGAGGTGCCTACCTTTGAAGAAGTTCTCTCTCCTCTAACATGCACATGTTCGCTGACTCCACTGGTCAGTCTTCAAGGTCATTAGTATTTGAAAATTGTCAGTCAAAGAAGAGCTAATAATTTTTCTCCTCTGCCTGTTTACGCTCTGATTTTGGTTTCCACCTGGGCTCAGGCAGCGATTCCCACGCATCTGTGTTTTACACATTTCAGCCCCTCTCTGTCCCTGTCCAAGGCTTTTACACTGGTACGAATGAAATGTGATAAATGAACGTTTGCACCCTGTAACAATTGTCAGGTTTTTTTCCGAGGATGTTACAGAAAAGCTGATTTTGTCAGCACGTCCTGAAGTGGGTTTGCTGCTTAAAAACAACAGCGCCAGCGGCAGAGCATAGAGATTTCTGCTGCTGTGAAACACACAGAGTTTTGAGATGAAATGACTATATCATAAATTTGAAAGTTAGTTGTGACTTCTTGAATTCAGTATTTTTGCTTTTCTTGAAAGAATCCAGATCTCACGACCAAAGCATAGATATCTTTTCAGTCATGGTCAGGCTTTTCTCGTCTCTTTGCAATACTAATTTGCTGGGAACTTTAAGTAGCCAGAGCTCCGTTCATTTGGTTTAGGATTTTATCAATTAGATTATGATCCAAATCATGAACCCAAAGGTCCTCTGCAAATAAGTCTTTGGCATTTCAGTTATCATAGATAAAAACAAAGGGAAGTGAGAGAAAAATAAAAATATTAATGTTTAGATATGTAGAAGAATCTTTACACTCATTACTTTTTTAACTAATTGAAAAAGTTAATTTCACATCAAGGATGTACAATGCTCATTTGATTAAAAGTGTTTCCTATAATAACAGGGGAATTAATGTACAAGTAATAGTTGTTTCAGCTTCATATAAAAGAAATGGAAATAAAATATTGATTGTTTAATGCTAACAAAAAAGAAGAAAACAGAAAAAAGGAGGGAGAGGTAATCCAAGAAAGAGCGTTTTCTCAAAGCTACTTTTGCTCAATTTTTGGTATAAGTAGGGAAATAGCTTGCCACATGAGGAAGGCTGGGTGGCTGAGTGAGCAGAGCTCAGTGGTACCACAAGCCAACTCCCATCTCAAGAGCAGGAATGCAGCAGGAGTGAGTGAGAGTGTGCGTGCACATGAGGGGGGAAAGGGGGTTGCTCGTGCGATGGGAAGCTTTGGCTTTCAGTGGATAGACAGCTGCTTGTAACTCTGGCTGGTCTTTAGCAGAAATTTTTGTGACAGAAGGGAAAAAAACAACACTCTTTATTAGTCTTGGAAATCCTGGCCTAGAGAAGCCCAGAGCTCGCTCCCGAGAAAAGGAATCCTTTGCACAATAAATGCACGTTTTCAATCAGTCCTCTCGGTCCCTGCTCATGCTTATTCCCAAGAATCTGCCAAGTCTCTTGAACTTCCTCATAGTGGCCCTCCCATTTAATTCATGGGCCATTTTGTATTTACAGAGAGGTCAATAAAAGCTTTCCAGAGCTGCAAACCTCTCTGTAATGGTTGTCCCGAGCAATACAGCCTGAAGAGCCCCAACAGGAAATTGGTAAAGCAGCAGCCAATTTCCTTTTGCTTTTTTACTGCCTTTTGGTCTTCCTGCTCTGTTCATATCCCCACTGCTGAATTATTCTAGAAACGGTGGGATATTTCCAGTGCCACATATGGAGGAGAGCTCATATCATTCACGGAATTTTACGCAAGGTTAAACAAACATCAGATTTATTTAATTAATAATAGTTATGTTAAAGCACAAGACCAATGATGAAATTTGGGTTTTGTTCTGATTTTCTTTCTGTCATGCTGGGTGACTTTGGACGAACTGTTTTACTGATCTTTCATTACCCTTGCTTAAAATGTGTGCATTGCCTACTTATCTTCCAGACTGAGGTTTATAGGCGCTTTGAAATCTTTGGGTGCAGGAACCGATGCAATGCTGTAGTAGCCCTGAACTTCTGCTGCCTGTTCCCACATCTGAACAGGGGAAAGAATATTTTTTTTCTGGAGTGTGAGGGGTTGGCAGTATGGAATATTTTAGGTTAATAAAGCTGCTTCACAAAGGCTGCAACTACAGCGGCAATAACTCATTGGAACTGATCTGCAAAGCGAAATTGTTGATACTGAGTACCAGATGTCCACAATAAATGCGTTTCCAGGTTGTTCACTTCAGATGATGGTGAGTCTGGTCCTGCCGACTGCAGACCCATTGCTGGCTCGAACACGTCTTCCGCTTTAGTTTCACCCAAAAGGGATCCAGCCAGCATGCTTCATGACAGCTGTGTGATGCTAATGACATCAGGGGAGCAGGGACACCTGGGAGGTGGCCTTCAAAAGCATGCTCCCAACCTGAACTCAATCAATGGCATGGATGCACAAGGGGACTTTCCTATGCTTGTGCTCAGCGGCACAGCAGCCGCCTCACTCTCCATCCCAGGAGAAGAGTGCAGAACACTAATTTAGATGCCTGTGCCGCCTGTGCCGTGCCTGGGGAGTATTTAGCATCTTGGAAAGCCCTAGTTGCCCGTGACAGCAAAGGTCCTGAGTGCCCAAACGAATCAATGGGAAATGCTGATGTTAGAGGTACCTAAATCCCACATCTCCCTGAGCTTGTGTCTCACAGCCTCGATCCTTTGTTTAAGGTAGCTAGCTACATGCAATCTCCCCCAAAATTAGCAGAATAGAGGAAGGGAAAACTAGGCAGGTGGTGGTGGTTGTGTGTTCTTTGTTATGATGATATAATGAACACGACACAAAGTTTTGGTCTCTGCTCTTGTAAAATTTCTGTATTTTCTTCCACGACTACTTAATGTAAAATAAAAAAGAAAGTCCTTTATCTTGGTCAGGGTCTCCTTTCTCTCAAGGAAGTGCCCTAATTGCATGTAGGCTAGTATATCTAGCTGTAAGGAGGTTATTTTCTGAGAAGCAGAACATTGCCAGCACAAGGCAAGTGTTTTTAACCCAAATAGCTGAAAAAAAATCGCTCAGGAAGTTAGAGAGAAATTAGACTCTGCTTCTTCCCCGACTGGTGTGAACCCTTTCGACAGTGAGCCTTTGTGTATCAGGAGGGGTTCCCCCGCCCCAACTGTGTTTGGAAAAGATAAATCTGCCATTTTGATTTTCCAGCTGACTGTTCTGTAAGTGCCTCCCAGACAGAGAGGGATGGGGGCTTCTACTTTGGGGTATCTTGACAAGATGTAAGGATGTAGTGTGTGTGCAAAGCTATATTTGAAGCTAGAAATGACCAAACCTAGGATTTTAAGAGTTGAAGACTCCAGGATCAGTTCATGATTAGGCAGATGAGCAGGAGCTTTGCATTCTAAGACTTAGACTTGGTGACTGCAAACATCCGTAAGTGCTGGATCTCTATCCCTGTTATGTCCTAGTAGTCAAAATGATGTCCTTGCTGTGGCTCAAGACATGGACGTTGCTGTAGACCTCAGTGTCAGAAAGATGGGTGTCAATGATAACAACATTTCCTTAGCCGTAGTACACTCTTTTCTCAGTGTTGTCCATTACAACCACATGTTCCATATTTTTTGGGGGGAATAAGAAACATTCTAAATTAAGATTTTAAAATAAAAAGTACTGATGGAGCAGTAGCATTTATATTACTTTTGCTTTGTGGATGGGTATAATTCAAGCTTGTGTATGAAGTCTTCCTGCAGCACTCAAGGCCATTGGTCCTTTGGTCCAGACTTTTGAAACCTGAGAAGAAAACACGAATTTGAATAATCATGCTTGTGATTCCCTGAATTTATTCACATACAGAAAGAAACAAAGCACAATTGAGTCTCTCTTGTGGAGAAAATTGCAGTTATAAACTCTGAAATGATTGGATTACCTGTCTTGTCTCGTATTATCTTTTATGCTAGTTATGTATTTTTTCAAAGCTACAAAAGTAACAACCCTTCTGTCTAAAATATTTTTCTTAGTTTTGCCTCTTGGTCATAAAAAGTAATCTGATACTTTTTTCTTGTAAGGTTTCTTGTAGGTTTTAGCTCTTTTTCAAGTCTTCAGTCTTAAGTTTGATTTTTGTCAGTTAACCTCACACCTCAAATACAGATTTTCTCTTCAGGCTACCGCTTTGATTCTTCTAGTCAATCCTAAACTTAGCAAAACTATAGATGTGCATATTCTTTTTTTTTCATAATTATCAAGTTTATTCTTTTTTTTTTTTTTTTCTTCTCCCCTTCAGGGTCTTTCTGGCAAGGATTGCACTCTCCTAGGTTTCAAGGCTGCAAGAATTACAATTCATTCACAGTTCAGGCCTTTGTTTAAGATGATGTCCTCAGGGTTATGAGGTGTGTTAAATGACAAAAGAAAAACTACTGTTCTGGGTCTCCTGTTTGGCTGCATTATATTGGGTGTGTTGTGGAATATCTACTCCTGACCCAGTTAGACACCCAGACCTTGACTTCACAGAAGTAGTTTCTGCAACCACGTGGAATTTTGTGGGATTTCCCTTTGACTTTGACCATCTTGAAGTATCAGGGACTCATATACAACAAGAAACATGATGTAGGAGTACCACAACTCAAGGTCGGGTCCCTTGTTTATTCCTTTTTTCTTTAAGGAAATGACTGAAGCATGAGTCAGCCCACTGCTAATCCTGGCTCTAAGTGAGATTGACCCCTGTCTAAAGGCATGTGTGAGAGCTCCCCACAGCTTTGGTTCTTGACATTGTGTATGTGGGTTTTAGAGGTCTCTAATGATGCTGCAAGGATAATTTTTCTGGTCTTTTTTTTTCCATTTAAACCCCAGATGAAACACTTTACAGAAGCACCTGTTGATATCTAGAAAGAAAAGCAGTCTCTACCAAGTCAGCAGCCTGGCTTCCTCTTGGATTACCAGGAAGATACTAAGCAATTGTCAGATTTTTAGAGGGCCCCACCACACTCATCTCACACCACACGTTTCCCTACATCAGCAGAGGGCAGTTTGTGCAAGAGGGCTTGAGTTGAGCCTGGCAGTGATATCCCCCAAAAGTGAGGCCCCAGACCCCAAGAGTACCCACAGCCCCTGGTCGGGGAGCCCTGGGCACTGCCGAGCTCCTTGCAGAGGAGGTAGGATGTAGCAAGCATCGCATCTTGGCTTTCCAGGCTGGAGAGTTCTTTCCCATTTCTTTTTAAGGAAACAGTCTGATATGATATTTTCTCCCTTCATGGGAAATGTCAACATTTATAAAATGGGAGCAAACTGTTTAAATTTTTTATAGACTGAAAAGATTAAGCTTTGGCCAGGTCCAGTCAAAATTTCCCTGGTTCCCCATAAGCAAATGAATTTGAGTGAAAAAGCGTAGTTGTCTGCAGTGCTGCATGAAGAAAGCCATCAACTTTTTCCCTGCAGTCCTACCTTGTTACTTGAGTATGCATAGGAATCCGAGGTGTATCTTTATAGGTCCGTATTTCTGTGACCTCCAGTATTCTTTCTCTCATTTGCTATTTTATTTTGTTACCTGGATACAGCTATGAGTCTAGCAGCACTTTAAAAAACTATTGCTTGTATATGCTCCAATTGCAGTCCTGATGAAGGAGATGAGATAAACCGGTGTTCTTATCTATGCATCTCAGGCACAATAAGGACGGATAAAGAAATGCAAAGAGCATTGCACCCCGCTATTTATTACTATTTTCAGTGGTGGTGAGTACTCCAGATGAATCCCTCTACAGCTGAACTTTCACACAGTTGGTGCTGTTGGGACATTGGCAGACTGTAGTCACTCAGTTCACTTCTGTCTCAGAGTCCCTAATAAAAAGGAACACCCAGACGTAGGGTGGGATTTGGTTTAATCAAATATTCTTGTCTTATATCAAGGCTTTAAAATAATCACTGTCTGGTGGTAAGTGATACAACATGGCATTCTGAAGAGGATTTCCAAGTTCATTGGAATGTGGTCACTGAGGAGTTCATTTTCTACAAGGTCTTAAAACATAGCCATATAGTAAAAAACTTCTATTTCACTGTCTGGCTGTTCTGTCAAGTCCCTTCCTTCCTGGAATGTTTATTAAATTCAGTTTAATATGACCTTTAAATACATATATACACACTCATACATATATATATAAAAATACATTCTTCTCTTACCTCAGAAGGCTGGGTGGGCTGCCAATTGCATCCTAGTTTTTGAGGAATTGGTACTTGTGCTAAAATTTTAGCTAGATGTGATGAAACAAGTTTCCTCTCCCTGTGACAGGTTTGGCTTCCTTGCTGATGACCAAATCTTGATTATGTAACTTGTGTGGATCAAAATGCACTGATGTCTCTCTCTCTCTCTCTTTTTTTTTCATCATTTTTGTGAGTTCTTTATAAACCAAGAGCACACAATATTGACTTGATGATTCCAATGCAGCTGTCTGGCAGTGTTAATCAATGATCTCTGCTTGCTCACAATGTACTACCAGCATTAGATCATGGTGACAAGAGCAGAACAAACCCGATGTACACTTGGCGTAAATGATCACTGTGAACTGCATTTGGAGCAAATATTGTTTTCTTTGTGTTCGAAACAAAACAATAACTGCTTCTCCTCTCCTCTCCTCTCCTCTCCTCTCCTCTCCTCTCCTCTCCTCTCCTCTCCTCTCCTCTCCTCTCCTCTTCCTTCACAAAATTTTTCATAACTCTAAAAATTGCACCCATGAAGATATTATTTTTTCTTCCATAGTTAAATAATTGAATCTCTATTGTTTCAGTATTCTTGATAGTGGTTCCATAAGATCTTTGCTTGTTACATCTGAAAAATTGAATAAAAAATTCCTTTGTGCTGACAGCTTCATTGTAGTCAGTGTTCAAAATATCAAAGGATGAATGCTAAATGTTCATAATGTAAAGTGTCAAGAGTGCAATCTGGGATAATAGAATACATGTCTTGCAAACTTGCACTTTAATATGGCAAACTACTTGGTCAGCAAGCAAATTAATTCATTTATGGTTTGATATTATTGCAAGTGGTGGGTCAGCTTCCGCAGGCAGCTCTGTCTGCCGTTGAATTTCGCTACCACGCAGTAGCTTCTGTATTTGCAGATGCCAACCAGAAAATGAGTGTGTGGTCTTAGTTTAAGGGTATGATTTCAGTTCACTGTGGGTTTTTTAATAAGTATTTTTCCCAATGCGTGTTTGCTGTTCAAAGGGACTAAAAAACATTAGCTGCAATTATCTGGTTATCCTATTTAAGTGCCAATTGTTGTACTGTATGAATTGATTGTGCAGATGTTTAAAACACGAACAGATGAGCGCAGTGAAATGTTGTCAATGGCATGTTGTCTCCCACAGTTCCACAAAGAAACTTGAACATATTTTCTGGCAGAGCTGCTCATTTTCCCAGGGCAGATATTTGCAAGCTTACCTCTGTAGTTTGCGAATATCAAAATGAATGGTAAATATTAACCTCTGAGAGCTAGAATAATGTGAAAAATTACAAAAGTAAATGTTAGCAGAAATATCTGTTACATAGGCAGAGAGAGAGACAGCCTTGAAAGGATTTATGTTATTTTTTGAGTCTTGGCTCGCACACGAAAGTTGTGAATCTTTCGATTGAAAGGAAAGCGAGGTCCAATTTTTCAAAAGCAGCCTTGAAGGTTTGTTTTTCAGAGTTCAGTGATCTGATTGAAAGAACAGCTCTCTGTAAAAATAATTATGGAAGAGGAAAAATAGAAAATATTTGACATACTGTAAAAGTCACCACTGCAAACAGATTTCCATTCTCTTGTACAAAAAAAAAAAAAAAGGAAAAAAACCAAACAAACAACCAAAACCCCCAACCTCAAACAAAAGGAGTAACAGATTTTATTGCTCTCTTTCTTAGAGAAAAAAAAGGAAATTTGGTAATCCTTTTGAGTTGATTGACTGTCCTCCTTGATTGACACTACTTGCGAAAATACATGTAACTCATTACTTCATCTGCTGATAGTGCCCTAGAGATGTGTCTATTGAAGTCCTTAGTAATACCAGAATGGGGTTAAATAAGCAATTGCTAAAACCGAGCCCTTTAAGTGAAAAAGTTTGGAAGCATTCTTATAACAGTTGTTTAAAAGGAGAGCAGAGACACAGCACCAATCCACACTTTTGGAGATGAAGTCCTGGCCTTTGGGTGTGGTGTCCATCTGATTGGGACATTTCTCAGAGAAATGCCTGTTACATCACTGCTCTGGTTTTATGTGTATTTCAACAAAATTTGATGTCTGTATTGCGGTAACAAAAGAGTCTCAGGTCCCTTACACTAGGTGGGATGCTTCCCGTTTCCACAAAAACGTTACCAAAGTGAACCCTGCTGCTTTCCTACATCCTACGGGCAGAAAGTAGAACGCCTGTCCCTCCTCAGCACATTTCAAATGTAAAGCTGGGTTAGCTGAGCTGCTGCAGTTCCCAAGAGGCAGGAAAAAGGTTGGAGAGATGAACTTGCAGCCCCATGACAGCAATGCCATCTACACCCACTGCCTGTCCCTCCTTTACGGGCAATCTGGTGGTCTTCCTGCCACAGACATCTCAGTGTCATACATTTCCTTTGTCCCATCCCAGAAGTAGCATCAGCAAAAACATACTGGAAGATCACACTGGGCTGGCAGCCAATGCAGATTTATGTCTTTAGTTTTTTTTTCTTTGTGAGCTGCTTTTGATTTAAAGACCAGCTTTATATCATGGATGAGGTGTTGATCTAGGGACCAGGGCTTGGCCGTGGGCTCCTGCTGACCAGCCCCTGGCAGGACATTTGGTCCAAACTCTGTTCATGTGTTGGATTTTTGCCTGTTTAAAATCCATTTGGTGCTCTCTTCTCCTTGGAAATTGCTGCTGAGGGAGACTTTGTGTTTGTTTGTTTTCTCATAGATGGTGATTCTCAACTTTTTTTTGTGTTTGAGCTGCTCAATGTCCCAATAACACCAGGGTAAGGATGTCCCCTATATTTGGTGATAATCAGGACAACTCGTGTAGCAACTGGTAGCCAGGTTAAGATTCAAATTGGTTTATATTTGTTTTGTGAGTGTTAATTACATCACCAGGTAATTTTCATTTGGAGAATAATTTCACATTTACTCCACTGGTTTGTGGCTAAAGCTGTGGCATCTGAGTAAAGCTTGAATTTAACTTTTGCCTCACGTGTTTTATCAAAGTAAATTTGTTGAGGTAACACCAAAGAGAAAGCACTAAGCAATGACCGGCTTAAAGCAGTTTTTAGCATTTGTTGCTAACGCCGACACATCTGCAAGTGTTCAGCTGTCTTACGTCCCCAGCATTTGTTGCTTGGTTGTTGTTTTGACATTAACATTAATAATGTCTTTAGATGCACATTCGGTATTTAATATTAATCGCTCCAGTTTGTATACTGACTTTCCCCTCTTTGCTCGTTGCTGCGGGGGGCGCAGAGGCCCCAAGCGCGTCCCTTCCCGCTAGCCAGCGAGGCAGAAGGAGAGAACTGCATTAGGAGCCCCCTGAGAAGGCAGCACGGCACTTAAAGGATGGAGATGTTCTTCGGGAGCGGCGGCGGGGATGAGCGAGTGTTTGATGGGGTTTCGGCCGGGCGACACGCAGCAGTTGTGCTTCCCGTGCTCCCCAGCACATCCTCCCCGTGCAGCTTTCTGGGGAGGGGAGGGCAGTTTCTGCGTTAACTAGGAAGCAAAGCCTCCCAGCAAACAGGAGTCGAGAATAAGACCGCATTAGGAGATCCTGCTGATCCAGCTGGAGTGGGAAGAGTTGTCCGACCTGCCATCCAGGCTCTATGGGCATGAACGGGACTTGGTCCAGAGAGCTGAAGGCTCTGGGTGGATCCAGTGATGGTAAATTCCTTGTTTCTTTTTAGGCAATTGGGCAAAATACTCCGTTAGGAAAAAAAGCCAAGTTTTCAGATGTTTCTCATCTACCCTACCTCCTTACTTATGGAGAGGTAAAAGTCATGGAGTGTCTTTAGCTCATTTAGTTGTCAGTTGACTGAATGACAACTGATTTATCTGTCAGCTCAGACTAACATGAGTCATCAGAGTTGTTCCTCAGACATCAGAGACCTTGGGTTAGTGTCTGTTAGACGTTTACACCTTGATTAAATGCATAATAAACAATTATTCCCAGTTATGTTTTGGGCTGTTATTCCATTTTTTCTCAGAGATGTGCCAGGTGGTCCCTCCTTTGAGATGCCCAGGACACGTATGGGTCTCTGCCCCCACTGCCAGGACCAAAGCTGGAGCCCTCACTCCCATCCTGCACCCACCAAAAATGGTGCTGGAGGAGTTGCTGTCGACCGTGACTTCTACAAACCACCGGGAAAAGCCCAGTCAGGATGTCTATTAAATGTAGTTCAAACAACACCGCACCAGCTATGTCATTAATATTTTAAAATGGCTTCTTAAAATTAGGGATTGCCTACTGAAGGCAGTCATTAGTGCAGGTTTCATTAGAGTAGCAGACTGTAACGAGTTATCGTGTTATGAACTAATTTAAATTGTATCTATTAAAATACCCTTTTTACATAAAACAGGGGGCATCAGGGTTGTAAAATAGACTGGGGCTCAAAACGTAAGCTAATAAATATCTAATAAGTGACAGTGCGTGTTTAAACTGACATAACATACAATATTCTGAGTAAATATTGTACTGTGCGATCCGAGCGGCCCTCAGACAGCCCTGGAAGCGGGTGTAGGGTAATGTATGGAACATTTTATCATGCGTTTCCCAGGTCTTCACACAACGTGACCCTTCCTCGGTATCGCTGCTCCTCTAAAAGCACATTACCTGAGCAGAGCATCTGACTTTGTTTCACCAAGTAATTCATTAACAGGTCCCCCGCATGCCTTAGGTGGCTCATACCCATTATCCTCATTTAATAGTTTAGCCTAAGGATGCCTTTCAATATAAATAATCTTCCACAATGCTTAGATAGCATGCTTGTGTTTCCTTTTATAGCAAATGGAAATTATCTAAAAGGATTTGACCAGATTTTGAATCATATGGCATACAATAGGCCACATACAGAATCTGCTCATTTTTTTCCAGAGGATATATTATCCCACCAGTGCGATATCTCCCACACAGACAGAAATCCATCCAACACGTGTTCAAGTAATTTTCTTTCTCTGACTTTTAGCTGGCCACGTAGACTTTTAAACTACCCTTGCTGCTTTAAATGTAGTTTTAAATTGCACCTAATATTTGGTAGGTAATTCTTTAAAGCTGTTAGCACCTATTCACAGTGTAAGTAGGGGGATTTTTCTTTTTCATGTGTGCCTTCTGGGATGTTAGAGGATCCAAGACTGGGGATGCAATCTCAATCCGGAGCTGGTCTTTGCAGTTTCCTGCAAGGGTGAAATGGGAAAAGTAAAATATTACTTTATTAAAAATTGCTCAAAACACATCTTCCTTGTTAAATATGCAGAGCTATTCAAAAATATTACCTTTCTGGGAACAGTAACAATACGCTGATTGCCTGAGTTACTATTTCCAGTACTTGGTTTAACGCTAAGGAAAAATTAGAACTTCAGGAGAACAAATGAGCTCCTACATTTTCTGAGGATCCAAAAAATGAACGTCCCTTAACTGTGGAGGGGAAGAGGCTTGTGTCATTTAATGTGACGATAAGATTCACTTGTATTTGACCATATAATTAAAAGAAACAGGGGGAAAAGTTTATAAGCATACTACAGTTAGAAAAGCCCAGGGCTAGTAGAAAATCAGTGTACTATACAAGTGGATCACACTCTACTAATCATGAAGATATTTCTGTAAATCATCAGCATCAAGGCAGAGACTGAAAGCAATGCTCTTCACACCGTATATAGTACAACTTTGTCTTCGACACTCATCATTACAGAATTTACTGTATTATAGTGTTTTCTCCCACAAATTAGATTAATTTGGAATTACTTATAGACAAAATCCATACATGTCTGAATCTCTTCCAGGATGCTTTTGTAAAGTACATTTTCTGTACATAAATTATTCTACAATTCTCTCAGTGAAATTAATTCCGCATGCCGTATCTGCTAATGAGAGTCCACCACATATTTTGCTATTGCACACGCTCATTAGCTCGCTTTAATTTACAGGAAGCAATCAGCATCTGCCGAGCAGATAGCGTACAAAAGATGTCTTTAGCGTTTATTTAATCTAAACGTTTCTAACTCTTCCTCACCTCCAAAGGACAGTCCCACGCAGCAGGTATGTGAGTGTTTAGGTTCCTGGGGAACAGTTGCCTTCTGCAAGAGTACTCTAGCCCCTAAACTGAAACCTTCCGTGTTTCTGCTAAATGATTGAAGAATATCTCGTAAAACATTTACTTCTTCCTGCTGCTAGTTTTCAGTTGATAGTGTTTACTCCATTTCCAATGTGATGGCAAAGTTGAATTTTCATTTTGCTGAAAAAGAACAAAAAACAGTGAGCCTTTTTGCTTGTTATTGCCTAATTTTTCCAGAATGAGCTGTTTCTCAATCGCATGCATCACAGATGTCCTGTCAGGGCTCATATACACTGAGTGAAGTATTTGCATCCCCGTGCCTGCTGATAGAGTGAGCATGTTTGTCTACAAAGTGCTTTTAAATGAACTAATACATGATTCATGTGGACTCCTTTGAGCAGTACACCAATCTGTCTGGATGTGGTTTGCTGTAGGCTTGACAATAGGAACATTTCTCTAGGTGAGACAGGTACAACCAACCTCTGGAAACACGGGGAGCGAGCAGTACCCGCGGCCCAATGCACCCGAACCATACGTTGGGTTACCTCGCAGAGTGGGAACGTGCCCTGTGTCGGAGGTTGTTTGAGATGCTCCTTATACCATCTCTCTTTGGATGCTCATGACACGAGCTATGCACAATCTGGATCTGCTCAGCCATGCTTGAGCGGGAGAGGATAGCGCACCACTTTTCTTATTCATACAGGGACACAATAAGATTCTTTGCAGTTGGAAAGAAAAAAAAATCTGATCCCAAGTATACTGTTTTCTATTGAACTAAATAGATTTTTAATCGAGTCTCTGCTCCTTCGGGTAATTGACTCAACAGTGTGGGCAAATTAATTTCAGATAAACTATAGCCGGGATTTTCCAAGGAGCACAAGGGTGCTAGGGAGTCAGTTCCAGTGCAGCCAGAGCAGGGCAAATATCTTAATTCCTCTGGCTTTCCAGGCACATTGCAGCCTAAATGTTTAGACCCGCAGCTGAATTCAGAAGCTTTTGTGCAAGCAAAACTCCCGCTGAAGTCAGTCAAAACACTGATTCGGAAAAGGCAGCAGAAAACGGTTCCAAAAATTCCCAAGTGCTTGTAAATGTGTTACACACACATAACCTCCTCCCCGCATTTAATAACCTCATCTAAATGTCGCTCTTTGCAAGGCATTATTGTTCAAGTGTTTCTGTGATATTTGGCACGAGTACCTCGTTTTGGATCTTATCTGGCTATAAAAGCCATTGAAACAAGTTTATTTTCCGGTGACCCAACCAGAACCCTACTCCAGTGGTGAAAGACTGGCAAGTAAAATTAGCATTGTACTGCACTTTCAAAATATCCACTTCGCTCTGGTCTAAAACAGATAATGGCTTGTATTAAAGCTCTTTCTACAAAGAGGGAACTCAGGGCACTTTTAAACTCTATTTAAGTCATAAATTAAAAAAAAAAAATGCAGAAAATAAAATTGCACCGTGACTTGTAGCTAAGAGCTTCTTGGCGGGTTGTTCCTTTTTGGTTTTCCCAAATTCAGAGCCCCAGAGAGACAAGGAAAGCTGCATTCCCTCGGCCAGGCTGGCAGCAAAGCAAAAGCCAGAGGAGGAGCCCGAGGGCTGTATTTTTAGATCTGTTGGCTTTTGTCTTGTTGAGACAGGCAACTTTATACATTTTGCCTCCCTCCAATGTCACACGTATCAAATCCTAAATAATTTACATAGGACATTGTACCTGTACTAACATACAGAAGAAAAACTTCTAGTATTTTTAAGGAAACAAAAAATACACACTTTAAGAATCTGTAGCTGCTTTTCATTGCTGAAAAATTATATTCTGAAGAATGAATAGAATAAAAAAACCCCATTATTAAAGAAAACCTACTGTATGGAAAGATCTTGCATTACATATTTTGGTGCTTTAGTCATATAACATCAGTAATTAAAGAGAAAATCAACTAAAGAATAATTACAAGGAAATTATTCCTCAGTTGCCCGTTGCAACCATCATGAAATCAAGGAACGTGACAAATAGTGCTCTTTGTATTATTTACATGTTGTGAATGAAAGGATAAGTATGTATCTATATAATTTTTCTCCCCCAAATAAATCTTAATAAAAATTTTTAGAATGCTGGCCAGTACAAACTGTAGTATTTTTCTTTTGTGCAGCTGTTGGCAGAGATGGTGAATTGAAAATATATTGGTCATGTTTTCTCTGTTATTCTGCTATATCCTGTTAACCTGACTGGTCTTATTGGCATACCTGAGTTACCATCCAAAATTTTGAGCTCTGGTTGGACATGGTTCTGCTGCTTATGGAAGGGGCATGGCTGAAATGTTGCTGAGTGCTGGATGGCACCGTGGTCAGGAAAGTTTAGCTTGGAGCTGTGAAAATAAAAGGTACAAACTGGAGAGAAGGTGGATGAATTGAAAGAAAAATATGTACCATTGCCACCTGAAAAGCAGCTAATGTTTTTCTTTTTGTTTTATAGTCCAAATAGAAATCTTTGATTAGAAGATTATTATAATATAAAACAATAGACCCTACTAAGATGAATTTTCCAAGTCCAACTAAAAGTCTGTGTACTTTTTCCAGGTTTCTCCAGCAATATGGATGAAAGTCAGAGCAGAGGAGGAAAGCACCATTTTTCTCTTTGCTCCTTCCCTCTTCCTTGTTTGGTCATTTGCCTGGTTTTATCACCTGGGATGCGGGAGCCAACCTCTCTAGCAGAGCTCCATGCCAACTCAAATATTTTTTCCTTTTTCCCAAAGAAGTTTATTAATATGATATTTAATAGTTTCTAGAAGCTGCCCACAAAAGCAATTGACTACTAAAGGGAATTTGGGATATTATAATAAATTTTTAAAATAAATATTAACCATATGATTTAGCTGTTTTCCCTTCCTTTTCTTTGTAAGTAATATAAAACTAAACACTATTTTAAAACAGCTTTCTTTTTTCCCCTGTTGCTTAGCTCATTGCCCTAAAAAATGTTGAACTTGACTTAGCTGTTAATTATTCCGCAGTGACAAAATCCTATTAGCTCTTCTTACTGGTTTGGTCCATTAATTTTTTTTCCACCTGCTGAACAACACTAGCTGCTGCTTTCTGACCCCTCCTCAAGTGCTGCACTGGACCTTCACTGCTGTCTGGACATCAGTCCAACCTCCTTGTCCTGGCAAGGATACCTGAGGCTGGTGAGCGATGAGTCAGGTCGCCGAGGGTAAATCGGGGCACTGCAAAAAGTACCTGTAGGGTGATGGAATTCCTTTCTGCTCCCACTTAATACTGGTGTTATTTCAGTACAAGCCTGTTGAAATTAGTGGAGTTATCCTGGCTTAACACCAACGTAACTGAGAGCAGGATCTGGCCCCATGCTCTTGGCATAACTACTTTTTTTTTGGCAGATTTGGTCACTAATGCTCTCAATGGGTTTTGAGCTTACATTTAATGGCATTACATTTATTTTAATATTTTTTAAATAGCTAGTGTAAATTGATTCCACTAAAAAAAAAAAAAAAAACCCTTTACCTACCAGTGTTCATTTGTATTTCAAATGGCCCATTACATTTTCACTAACAATCATTAGAGCTGTGTGAGCTTATTGAAGCTTGGTCTTGGACTGAAACTGTAAAAACTGCCAGCTCTGGATTTTTTTTTTTGCAATGCTGAAAATAGCACTAGAAAAGGGCTTTTTCTAATATAGTACATGACTACGTAACCTGAAATACAGTTAAGCTGCGGTGAAGATATATGCTGCATTATTTTTTTAGCTCCTCCTGTGGAAAATACGGGTATGGCTTCGATCAACTCTGATAAACTGATCAATACATTAATACTAAATCTTTCAGATCTAGCCAGAGCCACTCACTGCAATTTCACATTCTACTCAAAGAAGCCCGACAAGAAGTTGGTTCAAAACTTCAAGAAGTTGTAAGCACAGAAAGCAACTCAAGCATAAAAAAGAAAAAAAAAAAAAACAACAAAACAACCAACCTTACAAGGATTTCTACTCATGTGTGGTGACAACCCTAAATGCAAGACTCGGGACGTAACCGCCACAGCTAGAAGAAAAGTATGTGGCCCTGGTGTCTGTGTCAGCTGTTCCTGAAACAGGATGGAGAACCTAGGTGGGAACTGCACAGATTTTGGAGACAAGAGTGGAAAGGAGATGGAGCACCAGGTGCTGGACCTGCTGAGCTTTGCACATCACAGCTGCTCCAACAGCACTTACCAGAGATGTCATCTGGGGCTTTCCTTCATGCAATGATGCATTGGTCCCTCAGCCCTCTGCAAAGAGGGGTTATTTCTTGGGGAGGGTGCAGACCAGCTGTGGCTCCCCATTGACCAGCTAGCTTAATAGAGGTTGGGGCATCCCCTGCGCTACTAGCAAGTTCTTACATACTTCTAATCTTACCTCTTGTAATTGTTACTATAAATTCAGATAAATAAAACAAGAGCATTAATACAGATATTTAGCCTTCTGCCATGCTCAGAACCATGCTACTGTGCTCGGTCCCATGTGTTTGAGTAAAGAAACACATGGAAATAAGTCTAGCAGTCTGGATTGACTGGTATCCTAGATGCATTTGAAATACTGGTTTGAGATGGCTAAATACAAAGTCTTATACTAGGGCATAGCTATACAAAGCTGAATGTTTCAGTTCAGGTGCAACTTGGTGGTCTCTGAACAAGCCTACTAGCAGAAATGTAGTGAACTTGAAGATACAAAGAGTTTTTTGCCTCGTGCTGTCAGTTGGCTTAACTCTGCCAACCCTCGCCAGTGCCCCTTTCCAGGCTCTCTTCCTTGCTGTCTGCTTCTTGCCTTCGTTACCTACATGTATATTTAAAAGATCTCTAATTAGCCTTCTGCTCTTCTTGTCTGCCTTCCCTTCATACACCGGAAACACAACAATGTGACTGGTTATTTTTCCAAGAGGATTGACTGAGCCTTCCTTTGTACTGAACTGCTCCACCTACCTGTTTCTGGGCCAGTTCAAATCGTTTTGAGTCGTACCACTCTTGCTTATATTTTTTCCTTGTGAGTCTCCTCTGATGCTGTGTCATTGGCGTGTCCTATCCTTTTACACGACTTCTTCCAGGTCATTGATACTTAGAGTGAATAGTGCTGTCCTGACATTGATCTTGTTGTGCTCCAGCAGTCACTAAGAACAAACAATATTAGGTTATAGCATTGATTCCATGGATTTCAATTTTTTCTCAATCATGTTCTTGTTAAGTACTTTGTAAAATACATCATGTCACATGCTCATCTCTTCAGTTTCATGACGAAACAAATCCAATGCAGCCAATTGCCTTCATACTGGGAAAATCATCCTCCCCACTGACAAGGAGCTAGCAGTATTTAATTCAGAGTCATATGGTCTGGGGAAACCTCAGGGCAGCCTATAGCATCCAGTACAGTATTTCAAATTATCATAATTTGCGAGCAACTGGACAAGCTGGCTACTGAAAATGGGTATCACGATCTAATAAAAACCTAATAAAACTTTCAAAGTCACTCTCGCGCTCTCGGGGGAGTATTATGCAATCCCTGCTGCTGCGGCAGGAGCCCATCTCCTTCCAGCTCATCCACTGTGAAAGCGAGGTGCGGGCAAAGCTGGACATGCCTAAATGGCTTTTCATGTCCTCACCGGCGAGAACTTTTTTTTTTTGGATGAGCTCTGGACTCTTTTGGTAGGCTTAGAAGTCACTAATAGTACTTTTCAAAATAGCTATATCATGGTTTGATAAGAGAGGAGATAATGTGGCCATGAGGCTTAGGATGTATAAACACACAAGTAATTTCATTAAGTGCTCTTCCTAATTATTTTATATATTAATGCACTGCTGTCAGCACTTGCCAGATAATCTTTTGTATGGAGCACAGAGCTAAAAAGACATCAAAGCAAATTTTGCTGCTTCCTTGAGTGTACAGTTAGAAGGGTCCATTTCCACCAGATGCTAATACCCTACACAAAAGTATAATTAAACAGAAAGGGAGGCAAATATCTATATTGTTGATACGGGTGATATTTGTGAAATCACTGCTCAGAAAAATGGTACATTTCAGAATACAAAGGTTACACTAGGTAGCAGGCTTGTGCATGTTTACATGAAAAGCTCTTCAGCTTGGTTTTGGTGCCACTTAAGAAAGAAGCAAGATCCAGTGGTTGCAAAAGTGGCAACAATTTTTTTTTTTGCCTAAAAATCAAACTTAGTGTTCCTAATGGTAAGGGTTTCTTATTGGAAGATTTCACTATTCTCGGGGTGTACGAGATGGATTTTAACATTTCTGACCCATCTCTTAATAGATTTGGTCATCACTGAAATATATGCTGTCTTGACTGCACCCATAGAGTCCAATATGGCGAACAGAGGTTGTGTGGGCACACAGGTCTGCTTGGGTAACCAGTGCCAAAGAGCTGGGTGCGATAATTCTCGTCTCCTTTAATCTTATATAAGTTTGGAGTTCCTGTATTTAAGTCAATAGAGCTGTAGAGTGTAGAGACAAAATACGGACATCTGACTCATCCTTCATCTAAGCTTACGAGATCCTATGAGAAGCTGGGATACAGAACTGTGAAATCAGGACTGATCATGGGGGAGAACATGCAGGAGCTTGCAGAGAGAAATGCCGTCGTTATTCTTTCTTAACCTTCATAATACCGAGTAAAATATTTTAAAAAACATTTTAGTGACATGATGGATGTAAAGCATTTAAAAGTTTTATTGAACTTTACTGTAGTGCAAATCTTAAAAATTCTATAGAAATTATATCAAGATTTTCAGTAAGGTTCCGTGCAGTATTATGAGTAAATGTAAAATTGATTTCATATTGGAAATACATGCTAGGCAGATTTTGCATATCGGGTAGAGCAACGAAATTACATTTATTGCTGTTTTGTTTTTTTTTTTTTAAGAAAAAGCTCTTCAGCTCAGGTAATAATTGTACAGTCTATTATAATGATCCCGGGAGGTGCTTAACAGTACTGCAATTCTAAGTTTTTACACTTTTATTTTTCATTTGAAGAAAAACTTGTCACAATAAAAGTGATGCATTAACAGAACATCACTTCCTTCTTTTTTTTTTATTATGCATATTTAGATTATTTCCATGAAATTGCTTATCAAATCCCATAGGCCTTTAAAGATAACTGAACAGTTACCCATTTGTGTTAACTCTGGGATATTGTGCAAGAATTTGTGATGGGACAATGAAAAGTTAAAGCACACCCTGAGATTAATATCTTCTTTTCTTTTTTTTTGCATCGAAGGGCCAGGTTTTTAAGCTCTGTAAGGATGGAATGATCAGCATCTCATGGGGTATTAAAGACAATTGGATTGTCACAACAAGAGTAAGATTCTCTGAGGGTCAAAAATCCCCATTGAGTTGGCTGTCCATATTTATAGATTTTTAAGTACTTAAAAAAATCTGATTCCAAGTTTTGTAAGTATGGCTGTGTTTCAGCAGAGAGGTTGACTCCTTGTTTTAGGGGTATGAAGGTTTTGATTTCACACACTACTTAGATTTTTCTTCCTTGACATATTACAAAGTAAATCTGCATACAGGATATTTATGGTACTCTTACTACTCTTTCTTTTCTCCAATCAAACTACTAGGCTTTTACAATTTTTGCCACACATTGTTTCTGGGTGCATGCATGTTTCTGTCATCACCAGACCATCACTCAGTTTACGATATCATGCTCCTGGTGGCCCTCCAGAGAGAAACAGCAGTGGACAGTGCCATGTGCTGGCCTTTTGAACAACCTTGAGTGACCCATGACTCTGCCGTTGATTGAGGGCATGGAAAATCACATGCCTGATGGATAAATGTACCCAGGCTGGGATGGTACAGTGAGAATTAGGCTGTAGAGTGGTGTTGCAGTCCCTAAATTTGAGCTTGTTGTTGACTCCTGTTCCTTCTCTTGGATGGTGCATGGCAAGGTGGCCACGAACACTGCGATGAAGATAAGCAGTGAAGCAGTGGCTTGTGCCAGTCACAGCACATTGGGCAATGTTCAAGACTGTCAGCTCGGCTGTGGCCAGTGCTTCCAGGATGAGCAAGCGGGACACGTCTACAAGCGTGCATTAAAGATTTAGAGGAAGGCACGCTGCCGTTCATCTGCTGTCACAGTCGTAGCACCAACTTTGAACATGCTTTGCCCCAAGACTCTCTCGCGGCGCTGGACTGTGTCAGTGAGTGGTGCCAGCTGAACTCATGCAGTAAAGAAGAGTGATTATACATCCTGTATGTAATCACGGAACATATGTTAGAGTGGCACATGAAATCTGGGCACACTTTACCCATGTAGTAAAGACCAGGAAAATTATGAACAAGCTACAGAGGGAAAACAACTTGCCAAAATTTCCCAAACCAAGCAGGAGGTTCCAGCGAGCTGGAACTCCACACAGTATATTCTTGAGGGGGTTTTGGAACAGAAACTTGGATATGTCTATAGCGTGTTGGCGATGCTCATGATATAAAGAGCAGATGTCCTCACCTCCACCCACATGATTATGACTGCCAGTTTTTCTAATATCTTCTGCCTGATGAACTGTCCAGTAGCAAGAATTTAGGCAGAAAAATATAAATGGTATTTCTGAATTAGGGACATTTTACTAGATGCTAACCTTCCAGAACTGCTCAATAAGGCAGAACTGGTCAAGGCAAAAAGACAAAGCGAATCAAGTCAAACCAGGATTTGTCTTGGGGGGGAAATTTAGATAAACAGATATATTTAAAGAGAAAATTTCTGAGAGTTCGTAATTGTTCAAATTTATCAAGGAGTTCAAAGAACAAGAGGAGAAATACCTGGTTTGAGACAGGAGATAAAGCAGTTTGAAAAGTATTAGGAGTAAAGGGAATCACAGTACAAGTTGTTTTCTAGATGGCAATAGAAGAACAACAGTCAACAAGGCAGAAAAGATGAGACTGTTGAATAAATATTATTGTTTTATAATGCAGAAATAAGTCAATTTTAGTACTCCTATCACAAGATGGTGGTCAAACTTTCCACATCAATAACAAATCAGGGCAATAGGAAACAATAGCTACTAATATTAGTTCTAAGTGAAATTCTGGCATGGAAACCTGACTAACAAGTCAATTAACAAAGCACTGATAGGAGGAGGCCCACGGCTGCCTGTTGGTGAGGTTAGTTGCTGCTCTGTGACCTGGTAATCAGTGCATGTTTATGAATCCAGCCATTTAACAAGCCCCAAATTATCAACTGGAATCAGGACTTACCATAATTTTGCAGGTTTCTTGACATGATTGAATTTACTGTGCATATCTCCAACCTGGAAGAAGGCATAAAATTGTCCATGATAAGGTACCGATGTGAGAGGATTGTGTGAGAATGTCGACGGAGGAGGACAGGGCGTTTGAGGCAATAACTGAAGGATACCTTAAATGTCAAAGTGGAAGAGGAGCTGCCCCTGGCAGCTGGAAGGGGGAGCACTGGGGTGCCAGGTGGGGCAGTTATATGGACCTCGTTATTTTAATTTGTTACAGGGCACACCTGGTTGTTTGGGGATGGCACAGGCTGCTGACCACAAAGGTTGTGATTCAGTAGAAGAGGTTTCTGAGGGAAAAAAACAGAGTAATGATTAATGAACATATAGCTTATAGGAAAGGATTTCATGGTTCAGTTTATTTAGCTTATCAAAGGGAAGGTTAAGGATGACTTGACCATGGCCTATACACACCCACATGATGAAGTGAACTTTAATAATGGGTACTTTCATCTATCAGACAAAGATATAACAAGGTCAGTGGCTGGAAATAAATTCAGAAGAGTAATTAAGGTACATGTTTTTTAATGTTGAGAGTGATGAACTGACACAAGAGCATACTAGGAAGAGGGGCGAGTTCTCTAATTTTAAATTATTTTTAAGAGGTGTTGTTTTTCTCAACAAATATATTTTTCTAATTGAAGCTGCTAGGGAAAATTCAATGCCAAGGCCAAAATATCCTATCACAGTCAGTCCTCTTGGCTTTGCGATTTATAAATCTGGTAGTGTAAAAAAGGACACACCGCCAGTAAACCAGTGTTCACAGCTCATACTGAAAAACTGGTAACACATATTATTTGTTACCAAAGCATCTTTATAAATGTGAAATAAGTCTGCACCCCAGCAGATGTGCTGGCAGGAAGCTCCATGTTAGTGCTGCTCCCAGGATCTTCCCCACAGATGCCTAGGCTGGAGGCTTGGGCAGCCAAACCTGCGCAAGCATCCTCCCTGTGCTCCCTCTGCGTGCAGGGGCCATCCTGCAGCATGGTCCCTTCCTCCTGTCTTGCAAAACCCGTCAAGCAGGACAGGTGGGTGGTTCTGATGGCACAGAAAATTTTTAGGAAAGAAAGGTAAGCTCATGCCCACTTTGCACATGATCTAGCTGGTGACTTCCCTGGTGCGATGTTGCACTGGCTAGGGAGAGAAGTGTCCCCTGGGATGGGTGGATGAAACTGTCAAAATGGTGGGAGGAAGAAGATCTTGAAATATCATCACCTTGTCCCGGATGAGAACCGGTGATGAAGACAAGAGCACCTCTTGGTTTCTGAGTGAGCCTGTCCACAGGCAACTCTCGGGCAGCCCATTGCGTGGCCCCTTTTCAGTGCATGACATTAGGCTGGTAATTTCCCTTCACTTTATTGGCTTATCTTAATTAAACTTCAGTTATCACTTTCCTTCCATTTAAAGATTTATTTTTACTACTGGAATAAATACAATTATGGGGGCACTGGGAGCAAATGGAAATGGTGACAGTGAAGTTCCTTCTCAATTAACTTTGTTTGGGTAAATTTTGTGTTCTCTAAAAAAATCAAGCTGGGATTGGTTCTGGTTTGCAGCCACTGGATTTACGAAAAACTAGATCTTATTATATTGTACAGAAGAGAGACATGGACATAAAGTTGCCATGAAAAAGAAAGGCTCCTGCTAAATCAAATAACTAAGATTATGTGAGAATGAGATTTCTAAAAGCACAGTTATACAAGAAAGGAGTCTGCAACTTCTACGTCGAGTTTATCAAGGCATTCTAGTTCTCTCCCGGCATATAACCTATGTAAATGGCACCAATAAAAATATTCCAATTTCCATCTATATTTTGATTACCTTACAGTGAGTACAGAATATAATAAACTCCCAGGTCTATAATGAATTCAAATAAACAAACAACTACCCTAATCCCCAAGCAGGCCTTCCCTAATCGAAATTGAGAATAATTTGGGCATATAAACTCTCTTTGTGTTATTTGGAAACACACGTTACATTAGTGTTGTTTGGTTTTGCTGGTATTATATGTACGATATTGGTTCCCAGTGAATAGCTTGAAACAACAGTCAATTGGTAAGTAAGCGAGCACAAGGGTTTTTTTTCTGTGCGAAGGAAGGAAGTAATTTGCATTTTTATCCCATTAATTTCTTCCCTTAAAATAGGTAAAAGGAAAAAGGAAATAGTTTCCTAGTCAAAATGTTTTTGCCCAGTGGAGTTCTGGTAATAACGAGTAAAAATGCACAAGATAATTGTGAGCACTTTGCAGAAGTGCCCCTGTAGCGCTCGTCGGGGAGCGCGGCCGCTTCGCCCCGGGGGACCGGGGTGGGGCCTCTGCGCCGCTCTTCATCACACAAAGAACCGGCAATGCCGGTGGAGACACCTTCTCCTCCACATCCATATGTGTCCTGAGCAGCCTTTCTGGATCACCCAGAGTTTTAAGAGGACAAATAGCAGCGTAGGAGGGTGCATTGCCTTGCATTAGCTGCCAGAAGCCTGTAGGGGGAGATTTCTTATTACTCTTTAAAGTAGGAGAAGGATTGTGATGCGTATGGGTATTATTTCTTGCTGGAGGTTTCCCTTCTTTAAAGGCTCCAACCTTTAAATTAGATGAAAAGACCAGATGCTACTGCGATATTAAATCTAAATAGATTTTTTCATATATCTAGTACTTAATATAAAGAGATAAGATTAAGTTCTCATCTAAATTAGTAGATATAATTGGGTAAGAGTGAGGTACTTGTGGCCATTTCCAGTCTTTAACCTTATATAAGTTGCAGGGAAGGAGACCTGAGACCCCTTGCTGTCCCTGGGCTGGCCCAAAGCAGCAGCCGGTCCTCGCGCGCTTGGCATCAGGATCATGATCCTTGAATCTCACGTGCTGGCATAATTCAGCCCCTTGGAGAGATGAGAGAGGGCTGGCCAAAGGCAGGATTTCCCTGGGGTGCCCCCTTTTCCCCTGTCCCCCCAGTTTCGCTGACCTCCCTGGGTGGGTGTCGGCACTGCACAAATGCCCTGGGGCAGAATCCGCTGGAGGCTAACCGAGCGATGAAGAGGATTTCGGAAAGAAAGTGGTAAAACGCAACATTTTGCATGCTAGTTGGAGCAGCAGCCTAGGAAGGAGGCTGATGGAGGCGACTGCATCACTGCTGGGCTCTTCCTGCTTTTGTGCCCCTTACAAAGGGGAGCAGGGTGCTATTCCTGACAAAGGAGGTGATTATGTAGCATATTAGAGTCAATTTTGTTTTAAAGGGACACTCAGTAGACTGAGTATTTTTAATTGGAAACATGAGAAGAAAAGCACCATAGATCAGGACACTTTTTATATATGAAGTGCAACGATTTCATCTATTGTACCCATGATTTGTGTTTTTCTACGTGTGACCAAAAACCCTGAGTTTACAGACGCTCCTGTAAAAATTTAACTTCACATGTGTAACTACTCCCTGTACAGCAACGAGATCAGAAACCCCGCTGTTAGCAAAAGTCAGGAGCTAAAAGCCCTAAGCAGCCCTTTCACACATTTGTCCGTTACACAGTCCCTGTCTTCGGTATTCGTGTGCTAAGGGTGCGAGACTGGAACCAAAACAGCATCTCTAAGAAATTTGCAATTTATTTTTTTAAGCGGTGAGGAGCAGCTTAGTCACACTCGCTCTACTTCATGGAAGAAGAAACCAAACACTGTAAGTGGAAAGGCAAACAATTGCTTTGCTCATGAGAACTTTCAAAGTAACACCTTTCAAAGCACAAAGCACTGCCTTTTAACCCACCGACATCTGCAGGCATTGCAACTCCCTGTGCCAGCCCAAGCTTCTGAATTCAGGAAATCCCAAGTTTTTCCACTTGATGGGAAAAAATATCCAGAGCCTTTAAAATGTGACCCTACGTAATGGAACGGGCTGGTGAATTGTTTAGATTTAAATAATATTTATATGTCTTTGTGTTATAAATTTGCTCGGCGCCTGGTCCTGGTTACAGAGAAGCCGTAGTGTCTCGGTGTCACAGGGTTTTGGAAAGCACAAAGTTCTCTGAGGCAAACATTGGGGCCCAAGCAGTGTGGGGACACTGGATGATTTTTCGCAGCTCTCAGCATAGGGCAAATCTGTGGGTAAGGCTGTTTGTGGGTGCAGGGGCAGGCTGCTATGTTGTCTAGGGGAAAGGCATCCTCTGGGATGCCAAAGGCGGGATACAGCAGTCTCTGGGTTCAGGAGTGGGGAAGTATGGAGCTGTGCGGGTACAGCAGGAGGTACAATCCTCCACTGCTGGCATCTCATCACTCAACTAGAATACTTTGCAGTACAACTGGTCCATCACATAGCTAGAAAATTTTGTTTTGCAGTAGGACCGACCCATCACGCAGCTAGAAGACTTCATGGTAGGACCAATCCATTGCACAGCTAGAAGGCTTTGTGGTAGGACTGATTCATTGCACAAGTAGAAGACTTTGTGGTAGGACCGATCACACTGGAGCTGAGTGCTCACACTGGGAGTGGGGGCACACGGAGAGGAGCCGGGCAGCTCAACGATCACAGGAAGGATCCCCAATGGACTCAGCTATTCTGCCGGGATCACAGGAACACGCAGAAGACTTTTTTTTTTTTTTCGCATGGCACTCGTGTGGTTAGTTCTCATGACCAGAAGAAAATCCTGGAGAGGTTTTGCAGTGTTCTGAGCTCGGGCAGCACTCCTCAGGACCCGTCTTGCGGGCGGGGAGGCAGGCTCTCCCAGAGCTATTAGCACGCTGCGTCGATAGCAAGTGCATTGACCAAGGGGCTTCACCGTCGCCGTTGCAAGCTATTACTAAAAATTCTTTAAGCAGGCCTCCCTACGATAGAGTATGCTGTCAATTAAGGAGCTATTCCTCTGCATGCCAGCATGTCAAATAGCCATTGTCCGAGTTCAATAACCCTCTCTAATTAAGTATTTACTAGATCCCACTAGTAAGCCACTATTAAGTATTTTAAAAACATTTGTTTATTATGTATAATCAATAGTCCTTTCAGACTATTGGAGAAGTAAATTAAGTTATTACAGGTACTTCTGCTTTAATACTTTTAATACTGCTGAAAAATAGGAAATTTACTCAAAGAAATACAGGTAATATTAAAAGTCCTGTAAATCCAAGTAAGAAATGCAGGCTGAGAACTTAACGTATGCATCAACACTCAACATTAATGCACATCTGCCAGCTTATTCCTCTTTTCCCATCCTCCCTTTCTCATGGTGAGAGAAATGAGGGGCAGCTCTCCCTCCTGATACTCAGAATGAAGTTGGGATTCCGCTCCTTGCATCAGTTCTGACCCTCTTTCCCAATTTCTCTTTTGGCCCAGTACAAATCTGGGTGAATAATAACTTCATCTCCATGAACATCACTTTGTTTGCCATTAATTTGCTAAAGATTTCCCCACCAAGGCAATATGTGAATATGTTTACATAAGGAAACAGCAGTGAATCCGGCAGCCTAATCGGAATCCACAAAGGAACTCTGAAGTGCTTACAATCCTCTGCTCCCTTTTGGATTTCTCCCAATACCTTCACTTAATGATCACAACTCGAAAATGCTCACATTGAACCAAATGTCTTAGACTAATTATGTGTTAGTATCTGATAACATTTTGCCACAAAAATGTTTGTTTGAATGTATCTTATCAAAGTAATGTTTGTGCCCAGGATTAGCCACCGCTTGGCTAAAGATTTATGTAATCAGCTTATTTTAAGATTAATTCGTGAAAAAAAATACAAATACCTATTACCACTTAATTTGTATAATAGATATTTACTATATTTTAACAGTACAATTAAAAATTAATATGGACTGTAGAACCATAAGGTCATGCAAACACTCCACTATTTGTTTGGTAGTTCACTTATCTTTTATCCCAAGATGTGATTATGCAGCCCAGACCTTTCAGGTTTGCGGAATAGAGAAAGGTCACAAGTGAAATGAGATGAATATTCTCAACTCACTCCCTAGCAGACATGTACACAGCAACGCACTGTCTCCGCTCATTCATCACTCTCGGGCTTGAGAGGTGGCAGAGGTTTCGGAGCACGGAGGTGGATTGATGGAGCCCAGGAGGTGAGTAGTCCCTCGGGTGAGAAGCCAAAGCTACTGAAAGAGCAGTCGGATAAAACTGTCTGTTGCCCCGGTCCTTTCTTTAGTTCAGGCTCTACTTTGTGAGCAGAAAGTGCTTTTTATGTGTTTGATCGTCAGGGTTTGGCCTTGACTATGAGGTTAAAATGTCAGCAGCTTCAAAACCTGCTGTATTAGTTTTCTTTACGCACATTTGAGCTTTCCAAAAGTTTCTATTCAGATTATATCCTTAATTAGCTCTTCTTTTTCTTGCATGATTTTTCTCCGTCCACTCGTGTTCAGGCTTACAGTGTGCCTCAGAAGCCTGATGTGTTACTGAGGGCATTGGAAAACAGATCTTGCTGTAGGCCTCCTTCCCAGTGTCCCTCTTCAAAGGATTACCACTGCGATGCAAAGTCCCCTGAGGATCACCCTGCAAGGGGCAGGAAGACGGGAAGGGCTGAAAGGTCTTCTCCCTTTGCTTTGGTCTGGCTCCAACTCCCACTGAAGCTGTTGGTTAAACGATTACTGGGACCCTCTCAGCACCCAGTGTTTGAGACTCATCCGAAGGGCCGTACCCTTAAGGTCTGCAAAACCAGACTCAAAATCTCCTAGGAATAAACATGTTAGACAGATTTTTGGTAGCTTTAGCATGCCTGTGGACTAAAAATAACAAAAGACTAATTTTTCTTTCAATATTTTTGGCACTCTAGTTTCAGTCTGAGGTTAAACCTAGAAGGGCACAGGCCTTCAAAGTTAAACACAATTTGTAAATGAGTTCTGCTGATCTTCAAAGAAATTACTGCTTCAAAATTAATTTTAATCCAAAGAAAAATATTTCCTCTGTGGAAGGCTCCCAAATATCAAACTCAAGCTGATATAAAGCTGCAGTTACTCACCTGAATTTCTGAACTCAAGAATTTAAATCCAGGAGAAAAACCTAAGGAATTATCTCCTGCTGGCTTTATTAGCATTTCAGAAGGAGGTCCTAGGTCCTCTATAGGCATAGTCCATATCATCATTTAATAATTCAGGCTTGGCTAGCAAAGCGTGGATGTGTCATAGCTGAAAGTCCAGTAAAAGACACATCCATATGTTCAAGGTACATCTTGCAGGAAGGATTCCCAGAGTGTTTTTTTTCAGAGACACACAGGTCAGCACTAAAGGGCTGCTCGCTATACCTGAACCGACAGAAAAAAATAGGTCCTTGCCTCTCATTTGGCTTATCAATTATCAAGCAATTATCAATTACTTATAAGTTATTGGATGATTAGCTTATCAAGCCAATTAAACACAATTGTTGTGCTGGCTCCACTTTCCCAGGAGCTGGGTAACTAGCAAATTGTTATTCCATAGCAATTTCCAAGTTTTCAAAATGTTTGTTTCCAAATAACTATGTCTAGATTAAGTTGATGTGAAAAACCCTAGCATTTCTTTGTCAGCTGAGAAGCAATATTGTTGCTCTTAATCTTACGGGTCTGAAGTAAAGGTCCGTAAGGTCTGCATTTGTTGGTGGTGCTTGGTACATCGTTACACAGCAGTAAAACCCTCCTGTTCTACCAGGTTTGACAGAAACAAAACCCCATGAATGCTAGCCACACAACAGCAAACAAAATCAGTTCCTTGACACCGAGTCTGGTAAAATATCATCATAGTTATTCTGGAAAGCTCTGGCAGACTATCTGGCAACTTTGAACTGTCTCTATAAATCATTAGATTGCAAAACATTTCTGAGGGAAAAACAAATTAAAAGGTCAAGTCTTTAACACACAAACATGCAAAAACCTCCACAATATTAATTATTTTCAGTGTAATGTAATACTAACCATTGCATATAGTTCTGTCACAGAAGAGGAAGAATTTAATTGTGTCAGCGTGATTGTCCTGGGAATTGGGGAGCCTGCCGTAGGTAGGGAGCTTGATTTCAGCCCGTGAACATATTAGCAGCCTGTATTGAAAAGGCATTTCTATTCCTCGTGCCTGTGCCACTGAAAAGCAGAGGTGTCTACCTTCTAAGAGCCTAAACAAAGAGGTATTATCTTCTCTTGAGCAGATAGCAAGGAAAAAAAAATTAACTGCCCACCATAAGCTAAGTGAGAAACGTAGGAACAATGATTGATGGCCAAACTTTAATGTTTCCTACCTAATAATAGCTTAAATGATTTCACACTAATTCGGCATCACAGTTGCCATCATCGCTATGCTCCTCAGGGATGAGCTTTAGGACGTCTTTGGACCTATGGACACAGTATGACCTGTTGCATGGTTAGCATAGAGTTGTGAGAAGTTCTTGTATTCAGTTGGCCTTTATTTTTGTTCTCCTTGTCCTGCCGTGAAGAAAAGTAGTCCAAAATCGTGGTAGCTTGCTGTTCATTTTGGGATTTTCTTTGGTTTAGTTTTTTGTTTAGTTGAACTCTAGATAGCAAGCAAGAAATATTGGTTTGTCATTGATATTTTCCTTTAGATTTGTGTTGTTATAACACAAAATTAGGAAAACCGTGTTTCAGTTTCAGGTTAATTTGTAGTTATATTTGCTGGCTTATTTCATTGCATTATTAAAACATTTAGTACAGTATGTGTCATTAATATTCCAAAAAGTAATTAGCATATTTAATCAAAAACAATTAGGAGCAAACATTGCTTCACTTTTTAAGTGATAAAATATTTATGGCTGGAATAAACAAATGAAAAACCAAAAAGCTTTGAGGTGTTGATTTCACACATAGAAAACAAAACAAAACAAAAAAACCCACAAAAGCAAAAAGGAGAAGACGCCTTCCAGCCTCCAGCTGGCCCCTGGTGGGTTTCTAGGTTTTTTTCCTCTTGGGGAGGATTTTAAAACAATCATGTGTTGTTCCAATTTCTCCATACTGTAGTAAGAGAAGAGAGGAGAATTAAGCAGAACTGTGTAAATCGCACCTCAGAGCCAGCTTTGTGTAGACTTTTCCTGTGAGGCAGAGCCATGATAGACACTAATTTGGGGGTCTTGGTACCAGGGACAGGCCTGGGAGATAGAAAAGTTAAAAACATGATTGATACTGTTGAAGCCATGTTTTAACAAATTCATTGTTTTATGTGAAATGGAGAGAGAAGAAAATGAGACTACAAAAAAGAGCTCCCTCTCTTTCCAGTGGGCTTTTAGAGGTCTTACTGGAAGAAGCCATGTAACACTATATTACCATACATTTTTGATGGTTTTAATTATTTGGCCAGAACTTTAAAATAAAATTAGCCTGTTGGCTTTAAGACCTCATGGCCATTTCCTCTAGCTTTCTTCTTGACTAACTGCATCCCTCAATCAGCTCTGTTGATAAACCAGCTACTACTCATGGGCACATCCCACCTACTGACTTTTCCAGCTACAGCACCTGCCAAATGGATGATGCTATTTCAATTACTGTTGCCCTAATCCTCTGTTGTTGGGCTAGATTTTTAAATCATTAGCAGGACAAGAGCTCTTCCAAGAGCTTAATACGTGGGTTTGTGCTAAAGCGTCAGGATATCAACAGGGACTTTCTGTGGAGTTTGCTGGTTGAGGTGTTCCTTTATATTGAAGAACAAGAAATTCAACAACGAGACGCAAATCCTTCATTTTTTTGCTTTGCAGAGAAATAGGGTTTTTGTAGTGATTTGAAAAGAAACCAAAACCCCAGCCTGGCCAGGGTGGACTGGGCACTGCTGGGATGGAGTGAACTGGAAAGCGGCTCCTGCTCAGGTTTATAAATAGGCTGTGTTTCTCATCCTGAAACATTGCTCCACTTTGCCGGTTGTACTGTAAATTAGCACGCTCCTCTTTAAACACAGTAAAAAGAAACAAAATACATATGTAACACTGCTGCCTTGAACACGTGAGGGCAGGAAGAAAAAAAAAAACCTTCTGAAATGCGGAAAACATTTGTTCAAGTCTCCAAGGAAAATGAAGTCAAACCAAACAAGCATATAATATAGATGTACGCCTCATGGGCAAAGTTACCTCTAAGCCCATATGTTTTAACAAATTAAGAGGTAAATAATTTGCTGAAGGTACAGTTCAGCCACGTCAGAACACCTCTGGAAATGAGATATCTCTGCTTTTCAAGTGGTGTTTCTTATCGAAAGATTTATTTACCTACTTTTTAGGAAAAAAAAAAAACAACAAAACCCCCACCTTGTTTTGTCTCAAGGAATACTACTGTAAGGAACTATTAACCCTTCAGGGCCTCCGCAAATGATGTGGTCATTTGAAGTCTAGCCTGCTTTCCTGCTCTTGTATCTGCAAGCAGCTGAGAGACATTGATAAAATTCAGGTTTTCAATAGGGTAAAGCCACCGGGGACTTCTTCGGGAATGAAAAGAGACACAGAAAGGTTACTACACGTATCCTAGAGCCTGGTACATAATTCTACTGTTAAAACTTTAATTTATGAAAAAAATGCTAGTGTGGTCCCCAAATGGTTAAATTCCACTCGAACTTTTCATTTTAGTTAGTCATGAATATATCTAACATACAGAGGCCATCAGCATCTTGCCACTAGAGACTATAAAGTCTACTTACATAGGGTTCCTGGGATTTTTCGTGTTCTTATGGAAAATATCTCTGAAATCCCCGAGCTGGAAATTTTGATCTCATTTGTGGATGTGAGTGATGCTGAAAAAGGGTTGAAGAGTGAAGAGAACACTTTTCTCGCATAATTTCATTTGTCAGGAGAATCTTGCCGCTGACATTGGAAGAGTGATTTAATTGATTTTAATCATACACCTGAGATTGGGAAATTGAGCCCTCTGTCCTGAAAAATAATTCTCAGCTTCCATGAGAATGTCTAATTTGCAGCTAATAGTTTTTTTTTCTTGAAGTTTTGTTATGAAGTTTAGAAAATACACATCAAAGGCTCACATGTAGAACTGCTTATTGCAGCCGGAGACGTCGGCAAATTGGGGCCGTTGTGTTTTGGTCTTTCAACAGTATTAAAATGCCCATCTGCCTGGCGCATAACGAGGTGCCGCCGTGATTTTGGACAGACAGGAAAACAAAAGCTCTGACTAAAGAGCGCATTATGCCTTCAGAGAAGAGATGCTTTTATATGCTGAGTACAGCCTGGAAGACTCGGAGAGCTGTGATACCTCACTGCCGTTAATGTTTAATCCTTGAATTTAGCCTGTCATTGAGCATAGTGTTTATAAATCACTCATATATGCCAAGGAGAGCCTTGTTGTATGCCTCAGCATGCTACAATGATTTATTCTAAATAAATAATTCTTTTTTTATCTTTCAGTTCAAAATAAACAGCATTATTCAATTACAAATATTAATACTGAGCACAAAAATGAAGCCAGGTAACTTTTTGGATTATAAAGAACCAGTGTGTCTTATGGCTTTTTTCACAGTAAAATCTCCATGATCTTTATTACCTCTATCAGCTGTTACTCCGAGGGGATTACGGTCATCAATAAGTTTCCCTTTCCTCGATGCCTAAACACTCAGGAAATATTGCTCCATGCAGCTCGTGCTTGTTTGGCATGTAAAACTCAGTAGTCACAATATTTTCTTTTTGGTAACAATCCTGAAAATTTGCATATTGGATTTGTGTTCAGAAAATTTTATATTCCAAATCTCTACTGACAACACTGTTAAATAGCCATTCGTTTTTCAGTGATCCCTCTTGTATGGAAAGTAGGAAAAAAATGGCATTGTTAATTGCATGGCCACTTCGAGGAGGTGGGAACCTGCGGGAGTAACTGGTGTAAGAAGTTTTGACGCAGGGATGGGTTTGATTTAAAGTGGGTGCTGTTTCAGGGCTGAGCCAAAGCAAATGCCACTTTTCAGCTTGGCACTGAGGACTCGGAAGTCTTCCAATCTGTTTTATTGCTGATTTTATATGATAGCTGAAATTTGAAATCTAATTTTTCTGCTGAGGAGTTAAAATTGTTGGGGCAAGCTTGTACTGGGTGATCTGAAGTATTCAGAATAACTGTTTTCTGGATTTATTGATGTCTTGTCAAAACTCTAAAACCTTTGAGAATTTGCCATCTTGCTTCCTTTTTTTGGCAGCAAAGACACTAACAAAGGAGACACCATAAGGAGCTGATAAGCATGTGATTAGTGTTATTTCTGCAGCAGCAAAAATATTTATAGTGAAGGCCCTGCACAAACAGAAATATCAGCTCCTGTTGAGCCAGGGACATTTTGGCACAGCTGTCAAAGCACAAGTATACCTTTTTCACCCATATTAGTGAGGATTTGGAGTCCTCTCGTCAGCTAGGATAAATTCGGATGGGTCCTGCTGACGCACGTTTAGCAGAGGTGCTGCCGCTGGCTGGAGCTTTAGGCTCCTTTGTAGAGGGTTTCTTCCTTCTGCAGGTGCCAGGAAACAGGGAATACATCTCCAAAATAGCTGCTTGTTGGAGTGGAAATTTTCATACTGGGGCAAAAGAAAGCAAAACAGAACCCAACACGCATGAACCTTGGCTTCGGGTGCTGTGACTGGGCACGTCTCCGTTACGGTCAACACAAGCGTGAAAATTGGCCCTGGCTGAAAATACCTGCTTGGGGTATGGATTATCAAAAGAAATCACTCTAAAGGGGCTGTACGTCCAAAGGACCAGTCCAGCACGCTAATTTCATCCTACTCTTGTGTATTCAATAGGATTCAAGGCATTATCCTGTTTCCCTGGTAAATTCAGTCTGCTCAAGTGATTTGGGGAGGACAGAGAGATGGAAACCAGTTGAGCGTCCACCTTGTGAGTTATCTTAAGCATGTGCAGCACGTGAATGTTTGCAGTCAGGGAATCTATTTAGCAAGCAGGCCCCAAACGCTTGTATAATAATTAGTTAATGTTTGTAAAGCAGTTTGAAGGTGACCAGCACCGTGTAAGTGTTAAGTGTTATTATATATAATGGTCTGGCTCATTGTACTCTGCGAGCTGTAGCAACCACAACAATCTTGATGATGCCTGTTAATTTTGCTGACTCTTTTATCATTACCCTCCATTGGTGATTAAGTGTCATTTGTCTTATAATTTTAATGTTATCTTTAACACACATAATAAAGTTTACATAATTATAGCCTATTAATATAATTGCATGTTACTGGCAAGGCAAGGAAAATGTTTCATCACCCAGCATGTAATTTGGCTTATTTAACCATTTCCTTTTAATTTCCATCAATGGATCAGCGTGCCCTTATAAACGGAGATAACCTCAACAAATTCTCTTTTCAAGATTCTTATCTGTATTAAGTCTCTAAAGGTCTCAGTGGCAGGACTATGAAGTGCTGAAGGGGGAACATTTCTGAATGTCTGCTACGGGAAGTTTTAAAAATTCACACTTTCTTCAGACAAGCGTAGGTCTTCCTAATGAAACCTGGGAACAAGGTTCTCTCACGAAAGCTTTGAAAACGTGTATGCGCTGTACTTCATAGCTGAGTTATAACAAGACTTTAAATGAGTAAATAGTGTTTAGATTGAACATGAAAAGAGTCAGCATGAAAAGACAGGTTCAAAATATTACATGATGCTTTGCAAAAGTGTAAATGTGCCTGCCTGTATTTTTTTTCCTCTTGGTAAATGGCAAGCGTTTACAACCCAACTAAAACAGTACCAAGAGAAATCCTGTGTTTGCTCTTTGGAAGATATTCAATAAATTATAGTGAGCTGCAAATGTCACTGGATTGGGAACTGTAAGAGCTTTACCTTTAAGTCTTTAAGTAAAGACTTGCAGCTGGTGCAGTGGCTAGGTAATCCCTAATGATAAGCTGCTTTTAATGTGGGGGTGAGGCAGTTTTCACACAGATATTACTGCATTAACCTTACTCTAGGTGCGGTGCAGGTGTGCACAATATTGTGCTTTGCAGCCTTCCCTACTTTATTCTTCCAGTGTCTCTGAAGCCTGCTTTAACAGATCCTCTTATACCACGGTGAAAAGATTGCAGTTCAAGCCTATTATCAACAAAAACCTGCCAAAAGGGCTGCATTGTCAGGCTTTATGATGGTACTAACTATTCTGTTGTTCTCTGGAGACCAAACTTAGACCATTAAATTCACTTCATTTGTGATTTCAGTGACCTGGACTGCAGACATAGGTCTTTTGATGTAAAATGCTAGTACAAGAATCAATGGTACCATCTAGCTCTCCTTAAAGTATATCATAAAAGCGTAATGGTACTCTTCTAAACAAAAGGTGACACTACTCTTGTATAATACAATTATATGAGGATGATGTTTTCAGCAGAGTTTATTTGATATTATGATGTGCAAAGACTTTACACATTGAAATAAACTGCGTAGCTGAGTTCACTCCATTATTTTCAATAGACTGACTATATTGTCTGCACTGGAATATAGATAATTTTCGTACAGTTGGGAGCTATTTTCATACCCTCTCCATGAAATAGATGAGATTATAAACAGGCTGGGATTACTCAAAAACCAACACAAGCCATGTCTACAGACCCATTTAAGACAAAGGCTGGCTCTGAAATGGTCTCCTTTGATATGGAGGCTCCCAGGACTTGCTCCGTTTATTTGACAGATGACAGCTATTTATAGTAAATGTGTAACATTTTTGAAAATTAAAATTTTACTAGTGGAATTTAGGGGTTATTTTCCACTCGAGGGACTAACATTTCTGTCGAAAGGCCTTTTTTTATACACGCACCGTCTTCAGTGTTAAACCTATTTGTAAACAAAGCCATTGCGATAGCACGTTGTCAAACAGTGAACAGGTTTACAATTAATGAAATTGCTGCGACAAAATAAATGGAGAGTTACTACGGCTGCCGGCACGTTAGCGTTGCTGCACAAGTGAGGAGATGTTGCTTCTACCGCAGAGTTGACACTGGGAGCTTTTTGCAGCAAGCCAGGGTTGAAAATAAACCCCCACCTTCCAAGCCAAAGGCAGTGCAAACCATGGTGTTTGCCTTTGATGTCGGTTCCCAATCAAAAAGCTCACAAAAAAAAAAAGGAATTGAAGGATTCTCCAAAAAATCACGGATCAGAGTGTTCTTCTTCCCTTTCCTTTTCGAACCACTTTCCCATTTCAAACGTAGGAGAGAATTTGCGATGGGCCAACTCTGAAGCGAGCTGAGGGTGTTGTGGTGTCTGATCTTGTCTTTTGTGCTCTTTGCCAGAACTGGGACACATGAAAGGTTGTATGGAGCGTTACTGCCAGCCCCAAGAGGACACCAAGAAGAGGCCTATGGATGACGGCAAGGGTAAGACACGCCCCGCAAATTCAGCATCATGCCAAGAGGGCTGGGAGTGTGAAGAGTAGAGGTACGTACTGAAGACAGTGCTGTGATCGTGGACCTGGCCACCACCTTTGGCTTTGCATTGCTTGGCAAAGACATCTGCTATGAAGATGTGGTTTCTTCTGGGCTGCACTGTTCCTCTGGGCGGGGACCTTGCAGAAAGGTCTGGCATGCAATTCCATTTTTCCAAAAGAACAATAACATAAATATATGTTTAAAACCTCAAATTCAACAATATGAAAGTATAAAAGATCTTAATCTAAATAAACATCTTTAAAATTCCCTAAGGAAGGAGACCAGTTTGACTGTGTGCAGTGACAAGGGATGAAACGCTCAAACCGGGGCAGCACGCTCCTCCAGCAGACACCAAAGGGTGGAAACCAGAGCCAACGTGATCCACAGCACCACAAGAGCTGGGTATATATTCAAGCACCAGAAAAGACATTGCTCGTAGGGAACTGGAGGAATCCTGCTGTTTCCCCAACAGGTTGCTTTTTCCCTTTCTGCTCTTGTTCTCAAAGAAAACTTGTGGGATAAAAAGTTTCCCATTATGCAAGCCAACCTTTTTTTTAGCCATTTTAATCCTAACTTTCAAGACTTTTCCATCCTTTTCCCCCTTGCAGAGCTTTGTTCCTCTCCTCAAAAGCAATGCGGCATTACTGTGAGATGCTGCGGAAGGCAGGAGTGTTTGCTTACCGGTGCTGTGGTATTACTGCAGGAAGTTCTTCCCTTATATTTTAGCTGCCTCATGTTTTCTTTTTTTTTTTTTCATAAATAAGAGTAAGTAATAGTTTTGTCCCCACTGCTAGCTGTCCTGATGCTCACCCTTGGAGACAGGAGGAAAGCACAACCAAGGGGATGGGTCTCCATGAGCAGCAACCAACCTTCCAGGTGGGTTGTGTAGCACAGACATCAGAGATGAGATTAAAGAAAGAGCAGCTTCATACTAATTGTGCTGCTTCGTTAGACAGGGCCTTGCCTTCTCCTGGTATTATCTTACACTCCGTTCAGAGGAAAAAGGGACTAGGGAAGCAAATAGGTCATTCCACAGGGTGCTAATGCCGCAGCCAAAGTCGAGCAAGAGTAGCTTGTGCCTGGCCATTAGTGCAGATTGCCTTATGAATGGTTTTAATTAGTTATAGCAGGGAGAGCTGGGAACCCAAAGGGCAGGCTCTTTGCTTCTTCCCCCATTGGGTGTTTGTTGTTTCTTTGTTTAATGTCTACTGTTGATGAACTAAAGTATTGCAACTAGAAAAATGTTCTTAATTAAGCAGAGGCAGAAGTAGATATTCCATGGATGTCAGGAGTTTCCACAAACATGACATTTGAAGGACATGAGGTTGAAAAAAGCAATTTCTTATGTCATCCAGTGTTTGATACGGTACACGTTACCATTTTCAAAAAATTCTAGATTTATCCATGAGCTTGTGATCTGAAAGTTATTAAAAAAAAAAAGTAAAACAAGAGTGACTCCACTGTCTCATTTTTTTTTGTTGGTTACACAATGGGAGAAAAAGTAGGATATTTTTCATCACAAAAATTAAGTCTTTTAAAATTAAGAGTATAAACAAAACCCAAAAATCCCAACACAGGGACCTGTGTCTCTTCCCATTTGATTTTTTTTTTGTAGTGAATACAAAGGCACTATGTAACCCAATATTGCTTGACCAAACCTTGACATGTCTCAGAAATAGCAAAGTGTGAGAACAAACAAGTAAGGACTTTCCATATCTATATCGACTGGACTTTTTTTTTCTTTCTTTGTTTTATACACCAATTTATTTCACTGAAGAGAAAGATTTTCTCCAAATGATCTGACAAAGAAGCAAAATTTTAATAAAAAATTTCATCTGTTAAGTCAGCTGGTCTGTTTGCCACTTACCTCAATAATTGGGAAAAACTGAACTGGGGTGATCTGATCTAATATCTTGCTGAATCTCAAACCCAGACTCTCAAACTTCCCTTGTCCTCAAATGCAAAGATTTATTTTCCAACTGCCATTGGTTGCAGCTGCAGGGAGGCTGTGTGTGGCTTGCTGGAGACCACTTTGAACCCACAGCAGCACGTGGCTTGATGCCTCCCCCCTCCCTTCATCCATGGACCAACAGAGCACGCGGCTCCAGGCTCCGTCCTGCTCCCCTTTGGCAAAACCAGGAGAGGCAGAACCCCCGCATGTGGGGGCTGGGGTGACCCAGCTCCCCACGCCACGTCACCTGTTGAGACCGCAAAATCGGGTGACGTTAGCCGAGCCTCCTAACAAAACTCTCTCTGAATTGTTCACATTTTGAGCGCTAGTGTTCACTCTTTTGGGAAAGTTTATGCTTTAGGCAGAGCTTTTCTACAAGCTTTCACACCATACGTGTATACATTATACCTCCAAATTGCCTCCAAGCTGACAGTCTTTCGGGTGCATTAACTACTTTACTACCAAAGGGGCAGCCAGATTAATATGTGTTTTTAAACCACCGAAGCAAAATATTTCAGAACTGTCTTTTCTGCAAATCTTTGACTTAGCGCTCAAATCTGAAAACAAGCCCATCAGCAAGAGCTCAGGTCCATCAAAATACCTTAGTGCCTTGATTGATAAATACAGCATGTTTACACTGTGTCTGCTGCACGCTATTTTCTGTCAGCGCTAATTTATCTGGAAGTCTTAACCTGTGTGTTATAAATTCAGTAGCATTTTATAATGAGGGCTGCTGAAATAAATCACTCCCTGGAAATAATATTCAAAGAAGTCGGTAAAGTCTTTCGCCGCGCGGATTGCAGTGTACGAATAGCTGTGACACCCAGACAGACAGACACATTAACCTCTTAGAAATCCGCAGAATCTAAGCCTTTTAAGTGTTGCCGCGTGCAATTCTTCCATAAAAAGAGGCGTATAGCGTTAAAGCTCTCTATCATAAGTGGCTTTAATATTGAAAGCCTCCACCGCAGACAGGGAAAGGTGGAGTGGGGGGAAGAAGGAGAACAGACATCTATCCTGTATGTATTTAGATTATTAGGCTGAGATTATTATTATTTTTACTGCAGGCTTCCCTTCTGTTTGCAAGCGAATCAGATTTGGTCTCCAGCATTTCTCAGGGCAGACGCGCACGGACCTCGGCGGTACGCAGGGCTCTATTAAGCCGCTGTTCAATAGTTTGGTGATATTCAGACAATATTGAAACATTCCCAAATGAACTTTGCAGGGAGACATTTTCATTCGCTGCCTCCCTCCTCATGCATATTAACAAATGGTATGCAAGGCCTCATTTAATTCACTGATTTTACATTCGGATCACTTTCTCTTTTACAGCTATTTTTACCGGGCTTCATTAATCTTTGTTGAATACAATGGCATACATCTTTAATGCGGCCGCTGTCAAGTCATATTTCAGTAAGAGCTGCAAACTGAATGACAGCAAGCAATATTAATAAATTTAACATAGACTATATCAATTTTTAACAGAATGAATGTGGAAAGCTAAATGTATTATTTTTCGTTTAAATCATAGGGTTTATCACCGGTTAAGTAGCAGCGATTTCGGGAAACTTGTGACGTGCCGTACAAATAGATTTACATCTCATTAATAAGTAAATTAGGCAAATGCCTTTCAAGTTCAGACAAGTACATAAGTGTAATCTCCATATTAAAGGAGTAGTCTTTGATAAACCACTGAGGAATTGCAGCAGCCAACTATGTGACATGTTGCCAGTGCCTGAACTCTTCCACATTCCCACCTTTAATTACACTGGTTCATTACTAAAGAGATAAGTGTCTCTCCAGTTAAGATTCTATAAATGAGCAGCATGCGGGATCCTCCCAAATCATTTTTGCAGAAACCATGAAAAGGTGGTAACAGTTATGAAAAAACGAATTATCACCTGCTCTCTTTCTTCCTTCCCTGTAATAACATTAAAATATTAAGATGAATTCCTTTTAAATCTCGGAAAGAAATTGTCCATTAAGAGATGCTGTTTTGTTTAAGAAAGAAAGAAGCGTTAAAAAAAGAATACAAAAAGAAAAGAGAAAACTCTTCTGATTTTTTTTTTAATTTCCCTTCATAAATCCCAACAGAGATAATTTGCTGTAAAATTTAAACCCAGTGAGAACTTGTCTGTCTGTGTTAAATAAAAAAGTTACGGTTGGTAGGAGACATGTTTTTGCAGTAGCTTTAGCGATTATAGGAAATTACATGCAAAGCCAGAGTTCTGATCCTAAGTTAATTTATAATTGGAAAAAACTTATTAATTAGCTATGTCATTCTAATTAAGAATTAGAGGAGTATGCATTAGGAAGTCAGTCAATATCCAGCTGACAGAATTTAAAAAACCCGCAGAAGTCTGCGAGTTCTGTAGCTCTGTCCACTGTCTCCCCTCTCATCTTTTTAAGGAATTTTCTGATGCCTAACAGAAATTAGTCCGTTAAATACGGATATCAAAGGAAATAAATTGGGAATTTTGTCATGCTGGAAAGGAAACCCCTAAACTAAGCTGGCAGAGATGTTTTCCAGGGCATTTTTTGCACCTTTCGGGGTAATTCTGAAACACAGCTCATGCCTGGAGGGCCCCGTCCTCCTGCAGCCAGGGAAAGTAACACGTGCATCCATGCAGTGGTACCCATCGGCGCACGCTTTCCAATACCCAGACAATCTATTTTCCTATAAAAAATACCGAAAATATTCATAAATAAAGACAAAGGAACTAGTTTTCAGGCCCTGTCGTGTTGGCATGGGGAAGGACTGCAAATTTTGCCAATGCAGTTATGTATAAGCAGTGTGCAGGGACGCGTACGTTTGCCTACATCTATATATTTCCCATAGCGTCAGCCCAGTCCTCTCGGTACTTTCCCCCTTTAGGCCCTTTTTCTGAGATTATTATAATTCATTCTTTAAGAAACACCCCATGTGTAAATATTTTTTGTTAATGTTTTTGTCTCTCTAGTGTGCTAGAATTTTAAAAAGAGCTTTAATATTAAATTTGATGGAAAGTTTGGACATTTTTGTAATTAAAATTAATATGCATGTGACTGATACAGGCTTCATAGGTTTAAAATATGCTTCTTTTTAGACAAATATTGAAAGAGAGGCAGCTGTAAACACACTTTACAAATGTGAAACACAGCCTGGATGAAAATAAAACCGGTTCTTCACATTAAGAAGAATGTTTGGAAATACAAAAGGAGAAGTAAGAACTGGCAAGGTTGGAAATACAAAAGGAGAGGTAAAACTATAAAAGCTAATGTCTCAGATAATTGCACCCTCCAAATAAGAAAAAAAAAATAAAATGATTAAAATAATCTGACCTAAGACTTTCACATTTGTATGGACCATTTTCCATCTTGTGCTTTTGCTTTCAATTAGAGTAGGGGAAAAAAAAAACTGGAGTGCTCAATGATGGAATTCAGTTTACTTATTTGAATACCAAAAGATGACCCACTCCTAATGATATAAAAAAATCTTTTGCATTAGCAAATTTCTATTCTGTATTTGTTTTGCTAGCACAACACAATATTCACTTAATATGCTACTAGTATCTTATCAAGTTAATGATCTGTTGTATGTATAGAGTAAGCTTGTTACTCATTTTAAATTAGATACAAAAGCACCACTGTATGGAAATTTGAATACTTGGGATTTTTATGAAATTATACGACTTTCATGCTCTAACAGTCTATAGACAGCCTTAGCAAAATAGCAATAGTCAGCTTTGTTAATGTGACATTACAAATACAGATTCTGCTTAGCCTGATTTAATGGATCTTCAAAACAAATTATTCTATAGAGCTCCTCTCGATTTTCAGCTCCTCTAGCTCAAAATTTAAAGATTGCTTTACAAAATGGACCCATGGAGTTGGGTTTTGCAGCAACTAATATTGGGTATCCTTGCTCCGAATGAGCCGGCTCTTGTAGAATTCACTGGGTGTCCAAGTAAGCTAACGCCAACTGCCCACGACATTGGCTCCCAAGGCATGTATTTGTGTATTTTCAGAAAAAAAAATATTTCTCAGGCAAAGTATTTAAGCTTCTGGAAAAAGGTAAATATAAGTAGAGTTGAATCCTACAGTCGTTTTACATCCTTTAGCAGGCCTGTACCTGATACTGGTCCCTGCTGCAGTTCCGAGTGCCTCCTACATATGCATGCCACACACTGCCACCTAATTAATGGTAGTCTAGAGCCTAAAGATGCAATATTTCTTATCAGTTTAGAAATAGCGGACAGATGCAGGAAATACGGTGTCACGCTCCTCAGAAGAATTCTCCTTTGTGCAATTTGTTCACTTTATCCTGGTCAAAAAGGAGCGCAGTATATCCAGCTTAGGGGAGCACTTGGGCTTAGCACGCTTGCCGCGTTGCTGTGCCCACGGAGCTTTAGTCAGCGAGTGGAACCCGCCCTCCCCACCTTCCCCGATGCTGCTGCCCCACCGAGAACATCGGCTTCATCAACCTCCAGGAGCTTCGCAGGTGACGTCTGAGCCCCAGTAGAATAGGAAGAAAAAGAAAACATCCCTCTGGTGTCCCCAGAACCTCACGGGGTCCCAGCAAGGTCAGACTCTTGGATGTTTGCTGGCAATTTTGCCGAGCGGACTTGGGTCCACACCAGCCAAACACAGCAGTGCTCCACCAGTACTGCCTCCGTGCATGTCTCCAGACCATCTAATGAGAAAGTCTGTACCTTTACATGCAAAATCCAGCCCAAATCAATATTGTCTTCTCATATTCATGTTTTAGCCACCTACTTGCTGTTTGAATGAGGCTCCAGCATAACCCAGACTTACTGATTTTCCTCTCGTCTCCTCCGTGGACGTGACCCCACATGACTGGTAAGGAGTTTCGCTCCTGTCAGACTCCACCACCCTGGGGCAAGACTTTAAGCCCATTTGCCTACTCTAGCTGAGATATTTGGGGTTGATTTCATGAAGTGATGAAGGTTTCTCCTGCACGATGGGAGTGCAGGTCAGGAAAATGTCAAAACAGCAAAGTGTGATGGCCTGAGCTCCAGGAGGATCATTTTTTGAAGCACTCCAGAGGGCCATTTCTCAGGCTGGAGTGCCACATGTGATAGATCTGCACTGGCAGTGGCATGTTTTGGGTCTCCCCACTCTCTGTTTTCATGTGTGGGTAAAGGGAAGCAACTGCCTGGCATCATCCACCTGGGACACAGAGAGATGATGCGAGTCTGGGCAGAAGGAAATGGCTGTGAAAGATCGTGTTTGCAACCATCTCAGGGAAAAAAGATCCCCCTTGTCTCCTTTTTCATCATTTACAGATGCTTTATGCACAGTTTCAAAAGACTGGCTGGGGATTACTTCATCTTCTCTTCAGCCAGGCTGAAGTTTAGATGTGCGGCTATTTGGATGAGGAAAAAATGGAGAAAACACTAAGGTTTCTTTGTAAGCGACTACCCAAGAACTGGTGTAAGTTTCTGTGTTTGTTGAAGACATGTTCTTCTTAAAATATCACTGTGAAGGGAGGTACAGGGTGTGTTGCAGTGCTGAATACCCCACGTTACCTCCTGGAGCTGCAGCATGGGTGTGTTGACATTGTCCCCCAACGATCACTGGAAACAGGACTCAGCAGCACCAATTAATTACAGCCTTTCTTTACACAGATGAATTAGACTGGCCCCAATCAAAAGCGTTGGTGAAACGTCGTTTACTCCACAGCCACCTCTTGAGCAAAGGCTGCTGGTGACGCTGGGCCACGCTCCGGCTGTTGGGGCGTGTCAAGGCATTGAATTGGCTGTGTGCCTCCGTGCGTGATGCCAGAGTCACGACTCGGCCGGTGCTGGGATGGTGATGGGCAGAGCATCACTGGATGGGCAGACCATCGCCAGATTGGTAGAGCATTGCCGGACGGGCAGAATGTCACCGGACGGGCAGCGCATCGCCGAGCCACCGCTGTCGTGATGCTGCAAAAGAGCAAACTTTGGCTGGGCTCCCTTTTCAAAATGCAACTATGTAAAGGTCACAGAGGAGGAGATGAATCTAGGAGTTGTAATAAGGAAGGAGAAATAAAAAATAATGACAGAAATAAATTGTCATAAGAGGGGATACAGTTATGATTTATTGTGATATTCTACAAATTTGGAGGTGATTAAAAGCCACCTAAAATTCACATTAACAAGTCACATAAAAATGGAATTAAACTAGTGGGCATAATGTGGCAGGGTATAAAGAAAAATCATGACAGAAATAAATTGACAGAAGAATGATACTATTCAAGTTTTACTCTGTCGCGTCACACTGACAGGAGACTAGTATTTTAATTTCAGAGTTGTGGTTGAGTTTTTGGAGTTCATTAAAGGCCCACATTAAGAATCTCATAAAAGTGAGAAGAAATTAGTGACCATAATGTGGCAGAGGAAATAAAGAAACAATAATGACAGAAATAAATTGACAGAAGAATGATACACTTAATGTTTCACTCTGACACCCTCTATTAATAGGCCGCTGCAAGCTGGAGCAAATGTCATTCATATTTTAGCCAAAGTATACCACTAATTAGGCTGGCTTTCTGCACTGGAATTAAATTTGAGATCCCTCACCTTTAGAGTGGGATCATTTGAATTCGAAAGAAAAGAGCTGGTGACAGAAAAAAAAACTTTCTGCTCGGGCTCTTCTAATGAGATAAAATTCCCCCTTCTCCCCATTTCCTAGCTATAATTGCTGATTATGTTGTTACACAGGAGCGGCTCTCCGCTCTCTCCTCCCCATCATTATGATTTAGTCTGGCATATCGGGGTGCTTCAAACACGGACTGAAGTGGTTTGAGTCTAATTTAGCACTCATTTAGGCCGCAGGTACCGACGAAGGTAAACACCGCATTGTTATAATTAATTACCCCTTAGGCCTAGCCAGGCCAGCTCTGTTTCAGCTGACCCTTATAATAATAAGGCTTAGGGGCATATTGTATTTCTTTTGACAGATTAATTAGAAATTCAGCCGTGGAGGTACAAAGCAACTCTGTCATGAATATTTAAATGGACTGACACAAAAAATCATGAAAGGGCTGCTGAACTACATGACAGACAGGGGATATTAGCCAAGTGATTCTAATCAATAATCTCTTGATCTCTTACATATTAATACACTGCCTGCTGTTATTAAGCTCCATAATAAGGAAGGGGAGAGAAAGTTAGTGTAGCTCTGCTGTAGGGCTCGCCGGGCCCCCAGTGTATACACTAACTGACGGAGAAAATGCACAGAGGAGCCGAGCCTCAGCCTCTTCAATCTCATCCAATCTTAAGGAATGGCAGCTCTGAGCATCGCCGGCCGGATAATTATTGGCCCTGACAAGGTGAAGGCGTTTGCAGGCAAATGAGATGGGAAGTAGGATAAGTCCCCAGACCACCCAGCGCAGGGCACGCTCAAAACCAACCGCGCGCTACCGTTCGGGCTTGTATTTGCTTTAGCAGGGGAAATATGGGAATCACAGCGCTTTTGAGTCGTGTTGAAGGGTCAGTGACAGTCGAACACCGGGAGCTTGCTGTTACTGTTGTTAATGTTAACTTTAACACCAAGTCAACTGGATTTACCCTCGGTCCCTTTGCTCATCTCCTATAACATCAAGGCCACCGAGTGAATTAAGCAGCGTAGTAGAGCTGAATATCATCTAAATTCATTACAGCCGGTTCCTCCTGTAAGTGGGGGAGGAAGCTACCCGCGCGTTGCTCTGGAAATGTGCCGCCGCCACATCACCAAAGACTTTCTTTGTGCTGCACAGTCTTGGGGTTGGTTAGAGAGTTAGACGCAGCAACGCGCCGGCGTCGGATGAAGGGGGTTAGTGTAATGAGAACTGTAAGTATTCGCAGAACTAACATGTTCTGTTATCTCCGAAAAATGATCCCTACAATGTGCTCGTGTGGTGCGAGAGAAAGGGCTCAGCTGGAAAGGGAACTGGACAGGCTCCAGTATCTGGCTAAACAACTTAAAAAAAAAAGATTAAATGACAGGAGCAGGGAGTGATTATTAACATATTTAAATCGCATGCACACAATGTTCATAGGGGATTATAGAGACAATGTCAGCTTTTTAAAACACGATTCGACAGCCAAAATACTAGATACTCTTTTTTTTTTCTTTTTTCTTTTTATTAAAAGTGAATCCTGGGGTTGGTGCGCATCAACGGTCCCTTGCAGTGCCTGCAGGCATAGCAGCCTGGTCGAGGCTGGGAGGACACAATTTGGATTTCAGAGCTGGATTTGCCTCATCACAGAAAACCCCACAAAGACTGCAGGACTTGCAGTGATTTTCTGTCATTTCCATGGGACGGCTGAGCAGAGGAGAGGAGGGTTGGAGGACATATCTGTGTATACAGAACATATTCAATGCCACCCAATTCCCATGGCCTTACTGTCCCACTTCTAACAACAAGTCCAGACTGGAACTGATGGTGATACCACAAGCCTCTCAGCCCCTAACAACTTATCCCATACTTCTTCCCTTATTTTGTTCCGCTTAGGTGTCTCTAAGATATTGAGAAAAAAAAATGGAAAAAAAAAAAAAATGAAGGGAAAAACCACTGGCACTATCTTAGTGAGTAACCTCTAAAGATCTAAGACCCCAGTGACGCCAGAAGATAACTTTGGCAAGCTGTCAAACCACTCCTGATCTGGTGGGAACCCTCCTGGAATCGAGGGCAGCCCTGGGAAGGAGCCCTGGGTCCCACCGCTGTTTGCCTCTCCTGCAGGTACTACAAAAGGGACGCGAGATATTTGCACAAGGACGAGGTTCAGGTTCGGCGTAGAAGGGAATCGCGCCCAGCTGCCTAGCGTGCCGTGACAAGATGTTATTTCATGTTATGATTGCGCATTGAGCGGTTTCCTAAACTCCATTTCAAAAATCGTACATTTATGGGCACAGTGCCATCACATTGTCAGTAAAAAAGCACCCTGTCCCATTTACAGGCCTCATCTGGTGAAGGCTTCGCTGCTTTGAGCGAGCTCAGTAAGCACTTTGGGTTTTGCAGGAGCACTACTTTAAAAAATGTGTAAATCTTGAAAGTGCATTTATGCTTTAAAAAACCCCTATTCTGAATTTATCAACACTTTTATTTGCAGGTCACACTTTACTTGCACTTATAAGTTGAAGTCTAACCCTTCTCATTACTTCAATGCTGCTTTTAAACCTCTAATGCATATTTAAGTGGTAGTATGAAAAAACAGTGTGTCAACTGCCCTTGATGTGCGGTGTAGGGCACTGACCCTTTGAACGCGTTATCATGTCATCGGACCTATTAAACGTCGCCGTTTCTGCGGCTCTTAATTGGGTTGTGCAGGATGTAGCAGTTGCAAGTGGCTACAGTTTATGCCGTGAATTATAATAACAATAATATCGGTTAGCGCAGCAGAGATCTATATAGATACCACATGCATGTTCATTCAACTTGTCACCTCTCCCTTCTACAAGTAATAAAGATTTCATGTCCCAGACCAAAACCAGCTCGTGGTCACTACTCCACCCATGCCTCTTAATTAAACAGAACATCTTCTTCCAAAACCGTGTTCCAGGGCTGGTTCTGCTCTTGCAATAACGTGCTGTTCCCTATGCATCAATTGGTTTTTTTACATATCTGGCCCCGAAAAAGAAACTCGATACATTCTATCTGCTTTTGGTAGGAAGCTGCAACTTCTCTTCCTTTATTTTTTTTTTTTTTCCCCTCCTTTAAAAAATTGGATGTCAGAATTCATTTGGACTAAGGCCAGGGTATTTTATGGCAAGTTTCAGCCGCTGAAAATATTTGCATCTGATTTATAAAGTTTTGCAAATCGATGTAAACGCGAGACGGAGCCCAAGGACGGTGGCACTGCCTGCCATGCTGTTACAATTAGAGGCTGGCCAACACGAGATCCCTGGCATGGAAGTGGTCTGAACTTTGGATTTCGCGTTGTTTCCAACGGGCCAAATCAAAACCCTAGGCCCTAACGCTCCCGAAATGCAGTGATTTCTGCAGCTGGCTCAAAATTTTATAGCCAGGACCCATTTCCAATAATTAGTACTGTTGCCTTTAAATACCAATAGAAGTCAAGATATTTTATCATTTGCAGCTGGACATGCATGAGTACCCTTCTCACTGGTCTGGTGCTCCCAAGGAACAGATAATTAAGAACAAGGAAAACAGACTGGGAGCAAGTGCCAAATTAAATGACCAAATGCAAAATGTGTAGTAATTACGGTAGTAACAGTGGTGATGACAGCAACAATCATTTCTAGCCTAGCAGTTTTGTTTATAAAAATGTTAGTAAAAGGTGCGGAGCTGGAAACAAATAACTTTACCTCAGCCCTTTTATTGAAAAAAACATAATAAAGTGCAAGCCAAGAAGCAAATTCATTGCAAGTCATATTAAAGGTTTTGGACCAAAGTGAAGCTGTTACAAACTACATCTGTAAAAATTGTGTAATTATTATGGGTGGGTAAAATCTGGCAAGAATTATTTTCTTAAGTAAAGCGTAAAAGAGAACAGATGTGCTGTAACTGACACATTTATTTTTTGCCAGTTTCGCTAATTCTGTACAAAAAGTTGATCTCATTTATCATATTATTCAATGGATTTCAAATTAGCGAGGCAACGGTGACTTTTTTCATTGTCCCAGTTTTAATGCCTGAGAAAAGAAGGGGGGTGGGGAAGGTTGTCTCACAGAAAGAAAATTAATTTGTTTTATTGGGCACTGAAAACCCAAGTCTTTTGTCAAACAGGGAAGAAAACATATATTTGGAGGGAGAGCTAGGTCACTAGTTAAATGTCAAGGTCTGCTAAAATCAAAAGGTAGGAGGGGTGGGTGACAATGAAATCTAAGTAGAAAACCATAAATGTAAAGAAACACCACTATTTCTGGGCTGGGGTGGAATGAGAAAAATGGCCAAAGACAAAGATAGGCAGCCTGGGTCTGGAAGTAATTACGGCCAAGTGAAGACAACTGAATTCCATATTACTTTAGTGGATGTCTGTAAAGGCAGTTTGGGGAGGTATTTTGGTAAGGTTTACTTTTTGGAGCTTAGCAACATAAATTTGTTGTCACTGAACTATTAAATAAAATAGACACATGTTGGCAAAGAGCGCACAGCAGAGGGATGGAACTGATTAAGGGACAGCCTATGAAATAATAGCTTAAATGAGCCCACTGCAGGATTTTAATATCCCATGACAACACTCAATTGTCAAATTCTGCTGGAGTGTCCAGGATGCTACTAAAATTAAGCCAGAAATTCCTGGATTTATTCTATTTTTTTTACAGCTAAGAACAGGAAATGCCAGTAAGCTCTGAGAATCTGGGCAAGAAACAAGAAACTGGGAAGAAAAGAGGATGGTCTAAAATTTTATGAGATTTCTGCCATTAAATCTATAACAAATGTCTTTCACCTACACACGATAAAGAGGCAATGTGGGATTTTAATTGGACTTTTGGCTTTTCTTCATTTGATTTAAACCTAGGTAGAATTTCAAACAATAACACTGGAACACCTGGTTAACACGTTAGATGATATGTATAGTTGTAAATTGTGGTTTTAATAGGTGCTCACTGGGGGATTGCAAAGGGTCCCATTGTTCGGCTTGGCAGATATTAAAAAAAGTTCATGAACTACTGGGACTTAAAACCCACTCACATGATTTTCATATTACTCCAGTAATGTAATTTGATAATTTGACCAAACTTGTGGCCAATTTGTGGACAGAGAATCTAATGGTCATGTTACGTGATTAAAGTACCCTGATACAGGACTAAGCATAATGCCCGTTTTAATTTATTGCAACGGGCCAAGCTGAAGAACAGCAACAGTTACTGAAATCTGATAATCATCATATTACACGGGCATAATCAAAGAAACACACAGAGGAAGTCTGCTTCCAAGAACAAACACAACCCAGAAATTTTCTGCGCATTTCTCCACTGCGAGAACGATCTACGGTAAACCCTTTTGGCACATAAGTTTCCTCTTCCTTTCCAGTTCAAGAACAAGGACTCATCAGGCTTAAAAGAGACAGTTATTTGAAATGATTTGGTTTTTAAGTTTTTGAGAATCTTTGGTGTAGTTGTGCCATCTGAGTTTGCATTCTGACTTAGGCCTCCTGCATCGTCAATGGAGAGAAGAGGACTGTCAAACTGGAAGGGTCATTAATGGAGTGAGTTTGCATCAGAAGTGCACATTTGAAGGAAATCACACAGTCATTCCCACTTCCTGCATTGTGTTTCAAATTGCAGAATGGTCCTGGAGAGCATAAGCTTGAGACAACTCAACTCACATGAGGCCCTGAGCCCTAACCGACTGCCTGATCCTATAGCTCTACCCTCTCCAAAACATTGATGAGATCAGGGTAACATCCAACATAGGATGGCATCATCTGGTTGAGAGGACAACTAGATGAGTAAAGAACCACATGGATGATGGGGCTGAGCACCATGGTTGTTGGTGGTGCTGTGCTTGGTGGCCAGGATCAAGTGTGGGGTTGTGGCACCTCTACTGGGACAGTTCTGTAGGATGTCCTTGACCATGGCTGGGGGTAGTGATGGAGCGCACTTGCTGCAGGTCCCCCAGAGACACTCAGCTGGGGGACGCGTCCATACACTCCAGGACTGGGCTGTTGCCAAAAGGCTGCAGGATGAGGCTGAGGGCACCAGGTGAAACTCATCCCCATGCCCAGGGAGGGGGAAAGCTGGCAGTGACAGTGGAAGGGGCGCTCCGTTGGCAGTGCAGCCCCAAAGTCGATAATGTGGGGATGGGGTCCTCAGCAGCTGGCTTCCCCTAAAAACTTCATCCTGCTACCCTTGCTTGCTGGCCCAAAGCCTCTCATACTCCAGAGCAGCCCAGCCCTTGAACTTGCTTCTGCTCCCAGTTTAAACACTAAAATTAGCAAACTGGATGCTAACTCTGAATATCTCCCCCTCACTTTTAGAGTTGATGCTGAAGAGACCTTGGTGATACAGTTTTAAAATTTCAGAACTCTTTTTTGTCTTGTTTTTTTTTTTTTCCTGGAGTATTTTGTCCTTCCATGCGCAGCAGCAAAGTTTTCCTCTGCTTTTCACTTGCCTGACTGTCAGTTTGGGTGCTTTCAGGTTGCTGCCGCATTCGCTTTATTGCATCTCTGCTTTGGTTTTACTGGACATTTGTCCTTAGCTCCTGTGCACCTTTGTTGGGTTTCTGGAGCAAGTTAGAATAATAACCTCAACCTAAAAACTTTTCCCACATTTCCTTCTCTCTTTACGCTCTTGCTGTAATTGTACACCTCGCTTTCCTCCTCTACTTTCCCACTCAGAAATCTTTCCTAGATAACAAGGCCTCCCTCAGGCCCTGATTCAGCAGAGCGCTTAAGCATGTGCTTAACTTTAAATACCTTTGTAAAAGCTTTTGCTGAATCAGGATCTTAGCATTTCTCCTCGTCTAACTGCTGTTCTCCCATGGTTATTTCAGTATTTGCTTACAAGAAAATCTGAGCTTGGAGTTCATGGATGATGTCAGCAGGTTTTTCCTGCCCCGTCCAGCTGAAGTATTTAGACGCACTCAGCATAAGAGCAAGGCAAATGGTATGCGGCAGGTAACCCAATGGGCGTCAAGCTCTATACTGTGGTTTTTGTCTGTAAAAAAAGTTTCGAATGCTGCTATGATCAGGTCAGTTCCACAAATGGCTTGTAGTAGTAAGGATAACAGATCTCCTAGGGGATCTGAAAATGTGTAGTGTTTCATCTCAGTTTCCACTAAGACATTTATATCCAAATACCAGCCACATCCAACCACTCGATTTTTACAAACTTATTCCAAATGGCTGAGAGATTGCTATACAACCATATATGTATTTTCCCCTAACAGCTGCTAAGTACAGTTATTTTTTAAAAAAAAGAGATTATTGTCCTTAATAAACTGTTGATACATAAATGTCTAATTCCCTTTGCCAGGAGGCAGCAGGGTGATGAGTCCGTAACTCATTTTAGAAGATATCATGGACCACTGCAAATGTGACTGTAATTACTTATTGCAACCAGAGTCAGCTGGACTCCATACCAACCATGCCAACCACTTCATCTCGAGTATTTTTTTGGATACTCTGCTTACATACGTCACCTTTTACTTTCAAACTGCAACTGCATAAAAAGTTTTGGAGCTGCAAGAAGAGTTGCAGTCGTAGTGAGATTTGCAAAGTCTTCCTTGAAGAAGCCTTGGCGATATTTGATGTCTGGGAGCAAAGCTGGTGGGAGATCACATGTAGGTCTCTGTGAGCACACCTCAGCAAACTGGAAAGTACAGGGCAAACACAGAGGACCCAAATTATATTGGATGGATTTTTCTTTTTTTTTTTTTCTCTCCAATAAACATATTGTACACGTTCAAATCAAGTAAGCGACAGACCAACAATTATTTTCTTTTCCCTGCAGTAGTTTGATGAATTGTAAATATTTTTTGTAAAGTTTTTTTTCTTCTTTTCCTGGCTTAGATGGGAGAGGAAGTTGATATTTTCTGAAGGGTCATGTCATACAAAAAAAAGAACAAACACCCTCTTATAGGATCTAGTACCTGTCTGGGTTGAATATACATTTTGGGGTAAACTGTACAAACATATTAAATCTTTCTGCAAGTCTCACTTTTGCTTTGATGTGTGATGTGAACTGCTCAACTGATGACGGTGAGGTTGTGAGTGTTTGGGGTTCATTAAACCACTGTTATAAAAATACGGTGTAACTTTACCTTGATAACGTTACATCTCTCTCTTTCTCCCCAGGTTAAAGCTTTTTAGGGACTAGAGTGTGTTTTCTCTATTTTTGAAAACCCCTTAACAGATTCAAGATTTAATTACAAGTAAGTAATCATTATTAGGAGGCAGCAATCTCTCCCAAATACTAGGGAAGTTTGGGATTAGGCTGAAATGTACCATTTAAGACCACAGGCCGTTCTCCAGTGCTAAGCTTTGAACTGAGGTTTAGAAAAATAAACAAATTCCTCCTCATATGCTGAAGGCTCAACACTGACCCAACGACTCTGTGGCATGCTAGGGTCGTCCCAACAGAATCATATGAATTAGTCTGTGTTTGTATGGTGTGAGGAGATCCGTGTGTTGGCCAGCAGACTGGAGTAGACGTAAAATTGTCCACAGTAGCTTGGGGAAGTTGCCAAAAAAAAAAGCTTGTTCAAGGATCTCGTGTACTAAAAGCAGGAGTGGAAGGATAGAAATGATTCATTTTATTGAAATTTGCTATCGCTTTCAGTTTATACCAAAACAGTATGGAGAAAAATCTGATCTTGTAAGAGATCCAGACCAAAGCAAGCCAAATTAATCTCAAGCAAATCCAATACAACCCTGGAGTCCTGATGGCCTGTGTGAACCCCCTGGAGAAAGCCAGCAGCCGCACAAATGTCCGTTTCTCTGGGTTCACTATTCCTCACGCGCACACGCTGAGCGCATAGTGCCAGCGCTGGAAGACGGCAGGGTCTCTGAAGGCCCAGCCTGAAATCTTTAGCAAACCCCATGTGTCTTTCATTCATTTCAATAGGAAATGTCGTGGGACTCGTGAGATTCCATTCATTTTTTTTTAAGCAGTTGTACTAAACGTGTCTGATTAAACACTGCAAGCAGCACGGTGCGTGCTCTGGAAAGAAAGTTTCTTCAGAGCAAACCACGCAATTTAGTAGTACTTGGGCAAAATTTAAAGAAGAGGCTTAATTGGGATATTCCTTATCTTGAGTAATATAGGGTTATATTTTACAACTTGCGAAAAAGGATGCGCTGTGAAGTCATGTAAGCATTGCGTGTTTAGTTCTTGTACACCAGTAAATAGCAGCTGAACTGGTGCTATTAAATGTTCGATTTAAACACATACCCGGATACCTCTCCTCCTCTAAATCAACAGTTTCCCTCCAGAGTGATGTCAATAGACTGCTGCACATGGTACTTTCTTTTTTTTTTAATAATATCTTCATTTTAATGTGGATATTGCCTTTTCACCTGGGAGCAGGGCTCTATTGAAATTCTAATGGGAGAGCGTATTCTTTAACATGAGAATACGGAGGGCCTGCGTAGACGCCGAGCAGAATGAGAGACGGAGCATTAACTGGTTTTTCTCCCTCCAGAAGAGGGGCCTATTTGGGTCAGGCTTGCGGGGCTTTTCCCTTCCTATTTGCCTCCAGTTTCATAGCAACAATAATTTTAAACTTTATATTCAGCGGAGGAAAAAAGAATCCGAATGCACCTGAATTACTGTACTGTACAAGGGAATTTAATTAAGAATATACACATTAGAATTTCAGTGGGAGCGCCTATTTAATGTTACTTTATTAAGCCTTCTATCAAACCCTTTTTTATGTATATCAGTTGATATACAATTAATCTGCTCTCTTGTGAGAAAAAAATAGCACCTGAGGTGGATGAAAAGTGTCAGATTATAATAATTATAAGCAGCTGTTCACTTGGAATCACCTCTGGCCTACATGGGGGATGCTGTGAGCTACCACTTCTCACAACAGACCACCTCATTAGACTTGACCTTCCCAGCTGGGTATTTCATTTGTGTTTTTTTAATGGGTTTGTATACTGCAAATCGCAGCCCCTCGCCAAGGCTTGCTCTTTGTTGCTGTAACAAAAGGCGGCGACGCAACTTTAGAAAAAAAAAAATTGCCGCTACCATATGGTGGTGCGATGCCGCTGGTGGTGTAGGTGACTCCCTAGTATGGGACTGGTAGTGTCCTGCTCGGGGTAAATGCATCTTTCTGAGCTTTCAGGCAGTTCTGTCCTGCTCGGTGCCAAAAAATAAATGTTTGTGCAGCTCTTCTTGCAACTTAGCATCCCAAACTCTGGTGTCAACCAGCACCGAGGTGCCCAAGACTGCATCCGTGGCGGACAGCATCCTGCTCCCAGGCAACAAGGGATAAACTTGGCACCAAACTGCAGACCAACTCCAGAGAAATGTTATCTGTGCGTGAGTTTGTGAGTCTGCCCATGTTTCCATGTGTGAATGTATAGGGAGAGACGGCGTTCTCACAGATGCCTTTCGTGCACCATACATATGTGCACATGTACATATAAAATTAAGAGATTAAAAAACCTTCTGAACAATATATCTGGTTTCTTTTCCCCTTGCATTTATGTTTGTAATAAACTCACTCTCATACAATTAGCCTCAATTGTTTTTATATCTTCTGAGGCAATAATATAGGCAGCCTGGGGAATACGGTAGTAATCCGTATACCTGTGTTCATTTACCCAAATCACTATGGTTACAGCCGGGGCAAATTGTTTACTGTGAGAATCTTTGGAGCCCCTTTCCAGATACTAATGACCTTTCTGTTCATCCAATAACATCAACAAACCAGGGAGGCTGCCCACACCATTAAAGCCAATTGCCTCTCAAGTTACTGAGGGAGTTGTGCTTTTCCTCATTTATTTTCTCTCATCTGATGTAACTCACATGCCACTTTCTTGTCTTTAAAGAAGGGGAAAAACTGTGGATTATTGATTTGCTTCTGAACAGAAGACCAACCTAAAAGCCCCAATGAATTGTCACTCATTATTGAAATTACTGAACACTAATTAAACTGGCAGCTCAAATCCCAGCAGGCCACACTCATCTGAAGCTGAAATTCAGACACTTGGACAGTGGAAGAGAGAAAGCGTTAGCAACCACCAGGATTGTAATAAGCTTTGCATTAATTTTTGTTTCTTAAAGGCACATGCAAGGTTTGTCAGAGAACCGGCAACACGCTACCTGGGCCAAGCTTAGGCCCGCGCGATGTTTTTCCTGGTTCCCTTCCAGGAAGCACCGTTTCAAATGGGAATCCTGCTGTTCCTGGACGGGGCTCCCTTCCTCCCCTGACAAACCGCAGCTCAGCACGGGGACGCTGTAGCGTAATGCAAAGATTGATGCCAGGAGAGGAAAGGGTTTAACATTTAAGCCCGTTGGCTGAGAGGAAACTGAGGCAGAATATATACATAGCCACATGTCCAGGATACTGCCAGAGCTCCTTGAGCAATAATAAATGCAAAAGATCATCTAGAATTCATAGAGCCCAATTTATAAAAAAACATCTTTGGCCCATTTTCACAGGATGTTCAAACTCCATATAAATTATGCATACCCATGGTTAATCAACCTCTTTTTTTTTTTTTTTTCCCCATGCCTGAGAAGTAACCCTTCATTTGTTCAACTTCAAAGAGGACAGAGCCAGCTGAGAGAGGGCTGGGCTAAGTATTGAATTTACACTCTGTGTTTATGAACAGGACTTTACGGTGATGCTGCTGGTAGCAAGGGAAGTGAAGGAGGGACCTGGCCTCAAAGGGCAGGGGAAAAACCAACCACAGGCACCTGGGAGAAATGTTGGATCTTGCCTAATTATAATCCGTTCCTTAGAATTACGGCTCCTGCTGTTAGAGGGACATACACATGTTCAGCACTGCATACAAAGCACCCTTTATGAATATGGCTTGCCATGTATGTTCATCTTGTGCCAGAATTGGTTTGGAAGACACTGCAAAACAATTTTCGCTCTTCTCTTTATATACACATTCCTACTAAATTTCCCAGCAGCTGGTCCTTGGGACACGACCGGCAGAAGGTTTTCAAGTGAAGGCTGGAGAGAGAAATCTCTTAGGCAAATATCACTCTAGATGAAACACTTTGTGTGTTTCTGAGGGGAGCAGGGCCCTTTTCCATCTGACAGCCACAAAAATTGAATCTTGCTGCTTATGCTGGGGGTTGAAATTGTTTTAAAAGGTTTTTTTTTGCAGGGGACAGATCCGTGTGGTGTAGGCATCGTGAGGTCCTTCCAGCAGTGGAGTGTTTTTGGAAAGTTTAAGTAAAAATATTAATTATTTAATTCTTCTGATGAAAAATTAATAGAATTTTAGAACAAAAGAACGTGCAAATATCACCCTTCTATATTTAGGTGTGGAAACTAAGCTGTGGGGAGTGACTTAGGAAAGAAAGGAGGGAAAATGCAACTATCCCATTATATTCTGCTTAGTCTGTTAGCTGATATTATCCCTTGTGCTGTTGAGTTCATCCTCTCTCAAACCATGAAACTTAAGGGGAAGGAATTAGCACTGATCTTAATATGAGAAATACCCAGATGGGATACACTGTCCATCCTCGTTTCTTGTTTACTGCCACACAAGGTCCCACGTTGATGCAAAGCAAGGCACAGAGGACTCCTTGACCAGACCTGGGATTTTAAAAGAAGTCTGGGTACCTGGGGTCTTTAAGAAAAAATCTTCAGCCTATCTGTAGGTTTGCCCCATGTTTTATTGTCACCTTGACAAGGAAGTGGGTTGGAATGGTTGTGAATGGTGGGACACAGCAGAACCACGTGGACATATCGGTGCTGCCCCTGGACCGAATCCTGCAAGGTGTTACCTACCCAAACACCTGGGTCCGCCTCTTCATCCTGAGCATCTAAGTAGCCCAAGCACGCATTGAAAGCTCTGGGCCAAACCAAGCCAGACCTGGGCACGTGGAGGGACCTGTGCTAAGCAGCAGCTTCTTGCTGCGCGAGGAGCCAATTAACAATTGTGTATTCAACAGCTTCCAAAATTTGACCTGAAGTCTTTAAAAGAAAGATCACCCAGCACTTATTCTTACTGCTGAGATGAATTTCAGCTTCTGCAGTGGCATACAGACAGAGGTGAGCATTTATAACGGCTGTGCCGTGGCTGTTAAGTGCTGCCATTTTATTATATTTGGAGGGGTAGTAGTTTAACAAGGCTGCTACCAACAAACAGCAGAATATTTCCAGGCATCTCTTTTGCAAGTCACGGTCAAGAGGACAATAATTTCCATATGCTGGCCTTGTGTCTTGATTTTTACAGGGGTCAGAGGGATATTTATTCCTCAGAGCAATGCTTAGTTTTTCCTAAAAAAAAAGTCACGCTTTGTATTCTCTTGAAACCTTGGATTTAAACCAAGAATCAGTTATTTAATTCTTCTCTTAAGTAAAAATTAGGACAAACTAATATTTATTTATTTTAAAATATCCTCTGTAGCTTTACAATAAATGATTAGAGTACAATGCAATCCTCCTCCATACATGAAGCATCTTTTTAATATGCCCTATCATGAAATTAATTGGACATTAAATAGCAGGAGAAAGACATATAATAAAACCTGCAGTTATCACAGTTCCCAGTGTGACAATACCCAAAGGTTTGAAGGTTTAGTTAAGCTCCAAAAGTTTAAATACTTTTCCAAACCTCGTTGGGCTAGAAACGAGCAGGCTTTCTCATCAGGATTCCCAGTATTCCTGGTGTTTGGCCGTGGCTACGCAGACTGTCAGAAAAGCCTTTGTTACAAACCTCCACTAATCCCACTTGTGTCGAAAATGAGGAAATGCAGTGCTCGTGCACGAGCAGCGCAGAGAGGAGAGTTAATCATTTGGACTTTTCAGAAAAAAAAAAAAAAAAAAAAAAAAGACTGGAGTTTGGAATTATTCCTATCCAAAATGTACCCTGTCCTGATTAGACTTCAGAAGAAAAAGATTAAGTAATCATTTTTGCGTCAGTATTTGAAAAACTGGGAAAGCTCTGTCCAAAGCTTAGGCATGCCAACTGTGACTGAGTATTTTAAAATCTTGAGCGGAAAGTGTCTTTTTCATAAGAATCAAAGCTTCTTAAGTTCATCTTTTTTTGAGACTCTTTGGACAGCTCTAATTGGGTTTTTGTGTCTGCAAAACAAGCGAGTCCAAAGTGTAATAGGATGCTGAAATGATACCAGCGGCCTCTTGGAAATTAAAGCTAGATGCCCTCATTTCCTCACAAAATCTGTGCTGTGGCTGCTTTGTGCCTTCCAGAAATCCAGGCCGCCTTCTGTCCTGCCAACACACGTACGTGGTGTGTCAGACGTACACGGTGCGTCGTGATGTTCACCCACGCAGGATGGCTGGTGGTCACCAAGTGCAGCATGCGGTGAAGAATGAGCACTTGCAGCTCCAGGATACCTAAACCAGCTCCCCAAAAAGCAAAAATCCCAGGCGAAAATTCTCTATTTTAAAAAAAAAAAAGCTTATTTTATTTTTAACAAAACTCCAGACTTTGAAAATCAAGTAGACACTTAAAACAGTTGTAAACCTAATCTTCCCTAAAAAAAAACCTCTTCAGAAGGAAAAAAAATACCCAATCTTTGTAGTATTCTGAGAAGATTTTGCATCTGGGCATTCCTAATGTTTCCAAACTTTTCTGTAACGCAGCGCACAGAGACCAGGCTGGGAGCGAATCTCTTCCTTCGAGAGCGTTACAGTTGTGCGACAATATGGCTCTTCTTTGACTTTATTTTTGACTTCCTGTGAGAATTAAACAGATTGAAATGTACTGAGTTTGGGAGTGAAGGGATAAACATCTTAATTAACTGCCCGGAGAGCACTGTTCCTAGCTGGGTTGGCAGCACGTCATCTCCGATGGGCCTTTCATGGTCCAGAGGCAGAGAATAAGGTATGGAAAGATGAAAACTTTTCCAGGTGCCATTCTTCAGAGCTGATGGCCGGCAATAGAGCTACCTCACCAAATTTCTCTTGTTCTTACATTTCAGGGGAATGTTGGGGTTTTTTCCCCCTCAGAATAGAAATCATTGCATAACATTGCATTTTCTGATTCACGGTGCAGCTGAGAGCATCGTGCGGCTGGGCAGAAGCCTAGCGAGGCTGTAACACTTGAGGCTGAGCTGTGTGGCTGAACGCTAAACAGACGCAGAATTTGGAGTGAAATCTCATAAGAAGGGTTCGTCAAAAGGCGACAAAGACTGAAGTCGAAGACCAAGTAAGAAGGCATGCTTAGAAGAGTATCAAAAGTACTTTGAATGTTTGTATTCCCTTTTTAGGGGAATACATATGTATTTAGTCACAAATTTATTCAAATGTTTTGATCCTTTTATTCTGATCTTTTTCATCATCTTTTTCCAGACAAGAAGTATCAGGTAAGGTCCACCTCAAAAAATACGATATGACTCAAAAAAGGTCCTGATGTTAAATGAAGGAGAACAAGTATTCCAGCTGAACAAAAGGCAACTGAAAAATCCTTACCAATCCAGAAGCAGAATTTAGAAGACGCATTTTAAAATGCTCCTCCAGCTACTCCTTGAGATTGGTTTGGCTTGAGCCTGCAGAGGCAGTTGTTTAAGCACTTGAAAGAGACTAAAGGCTCAAGTCTAATCTCAAATACTCAAATGCATATCACCAGGTATCTCAAAAAAAATCCATGATTGTGCTTGCACGAGCATGCCCAGGAGTATATTTTCCAAGACACACAGAGATGCAAACCCACGGACTGGAGATTAGAAATGAGCTGCAACTGTTGAACTCAAATTTATGTTGGTTTTTTTTTTTAAATCTGTATCATGACCTTCCAAAAGAATATAATTGTTTGATTTCAGTGTTGTGGAGAATACTGAATTTCTAAACATTTGGTGGATCAAACGCATGTTAATTCTTAAAAAAAAAAAGTGTCTTTTGTTATTACAATTGACTGATTTTTTTCTTCGGTTCTACAAATACACGGAGTTTAGCAATCTAAAGTACCTGTGAAATCTTACAGGACTGCGCCGGAAAATTTGACCAGTATTCATCAGTGAAGGTGAACGTGAGCCTTTTAGGTTGATCTAGGAAAGGTCGATATTAGTGAGGCGAGTGTAGTTTCTCTACACAGTTCTGACAGTCCCCCTGTACCCTTGCCCCTGCTACGTACAAAGTTAGAACATAATGTGAAAGCCGTGGTCTGGTTAATACTAGACTTGACTTTTGGATCACCTAGAGAGAAAAATAAGATTTTTTTCCAGCTTGGAGTGATGAATGGAATTTGCTGTTTAGGAACTATAAGCAAACTTGTCTCCCTTGTGTCATCAGTGGGTCCCAAATAAAGCTTCCAGAATGCCCGTGCAAATCTAATTTCATCAGTTCTTGTGCTATTAGACCGTGCAAAGAGAAGAAGTCAGATAACTCACAACCGGAATCTATTCTTCCCCCCCGCATATCTAAAAATACACTGACTTTACAGAGCCCTACGGAGACTGGATACCCTTTGGCCAGCAACAGCTTGCCTCTTGCAACGCCGGGGTGCATCTTGCCAAGCAGTAACAACACAAAATCTTCTGGCACGTATCCCATCCTCTGGAAGGGCTGGGGCAGGAGGGGATCCTCGCCCATAACGGGTACCACCTGTGCTCTGCTCCCCTCCAGTGTCAGCCGGCACAGCCTCCCCTGCCCTCGCACAGGTGTGGAATGGGGGGCGATGAGAAAATCAGGATTCCTGGCAAAACCAATCTGAGCAAGTCTTACTCTTGACAGGCTTGAGAAACGGGATGTGAAGATTTTCCCACCTGGACAAAAGGCTCTTTTCAAGGACAGGATTGCTAAGGATAAACTGAGTGTCTCCAGCTTTGAGCAAATTTGGCTGTTGTTTAATATTTTATTTGTTTAGCATGCATCATGCAGTGAGTGCTTCACAAACAAACACGGAAGTGAAGGGTTTCACCCTTTAAATGTATAAAAGACATGACTGTCATGACCAACAGGCAGTAATGGGAAAAATAAAAAGGGAAAGCAGATCAGATGTTACAGCCACGGGTTTGTGTGCTTTTTCACAGCTTTATTTCTGCACTTCGAGGGGGGTTTGGTTGCCTGTTGCTTGTGCTTTACTGTTTGCTTGTCTTTAACCCGGTTTCCAAGTGAAATGAGGCTTAAACAATTGCATGCTCTGTAGGAGCATCTGTCGGTCTGTCAGTCCTCCCAGGAACCTTTCTAACCTGTTGTACAATTTCAAATAAATTTCACAGAAGATATCAAACTGCTGGGACTTCTTCCCACGGTTGCAGATTTTCTGTAGGTTGAGTATACCTTTTGGAGATACACTAAATAACACAAGTGCCTTTTCACTTCCTCCATAGGCCACTGGTATGGTAGCAGTTGGCCTGAGGACACTGGATCCTTAGTACAAGCAAGGAGCTACCTTCTTCAGTGCTTCTGACCCCTTGGATCAGTGTCTCAGGCTTGATGTTGAAATACATTTGCAGAGAATCAACCTAGATGAATAATTTTTTTTTTTTTTTCCAAATTGTCTCAATGTTTTGCCCATTTACATAATAAAGACATTTTCTGGTAACATCCTGCCCATGTTTCCAGGTAGGCGGCAGATTTATCCGGAGCTTAGGAAGGGCACTTGATCCCCTGTCCCAGGGGAAGGTAACTTTCTGAATGTTGTCAGGACACAAAACAACAGAGGGGATAATACATTGCTTGGTCCTCTTAGAAACCTTACATGTTGCCAAGTTGCACATTTTGTGGGAGATGTCATTGATTCTTGTGTTTCTTGCTTGCTTAATGCAACCCAGAGATAATATTTCTAGAGCCTTTTAATTATTTGTGGAGAAATCTGGACTAATAGCTTAACACTCTTTTTGCCTGATAAGCATTTTACAAAGTAGATCCACACTAGGAATCACTTGATTCCTAGACTGAATGTGGACAAAGACAAGGTCTTCCATTTTGCTATGAAATGCAGAATTTGGAGTTTAAAATAAGACTGATTTATTCCCTTGTCCATTTCACAGATTGCCCTTGCACTTTGCCTGTGCTATTATGAGTGATGGGAAAATTTGCTTTTACTCTTATATGTGATGCTTCCCACACCTTTGAAGATTCCTTTTATTGAGCAGGAGTGACCAGTGATGTTCCAATGACTCTTTGCCCAGGGTTTGGATCCATACCTAGAAAGATGTTGCATCTCATTTGGCTATGAAGGGGTGCATCAAAAGTAACTGCCTGTAAAACTCTTGTGAAGATGTGCTGTAGTTCAGCCCTGATCAGGACCAGACTAGACAGTCTCTCTCTCACTCCCCTCACCCTCCAGTGGGACAGAAGGGAGAATTTGTAAACAAAAGGCAGCAAAAAAATGCATGGGTTGTGATGAAACAAAATAAAAATAAATTTAAGAAAGATAACAGAAGAAAACAAATACAGTACAATGGCTCACAACAAGTCTCCACACCCAGTTTCTTCCCACACAGCAGGAGGCCCACCTTAGCACCCTCCTCACTGATATACTGAGTGTGATGTCACATGGGATGGAAGGGCCCTTGGGCTAATTTGGGTAAACTTACCCCAGCTGTTAGCTAGTTAATAACCTATCCCAGCTGGGTGCCCCAGCCATCGGGGGCACCAGCTCCAGTTCTCCTCCCAGCTCAGGTGAATATTATCCCTTCCTAGCCAGAACCAGGACAAGATGACATCTGGGACCTGCAAACCTCATTAAGGAGTTGGGGAACCCAACCAAAAGGGACGGATTTCTGAAATCCCCAGAGTGGTTAGCTTTCCTGGTATTGTGTCTACTACTTTAACTTAAAGCTCAAATTCAAGTCCTCCTCTTCATCACTCTCATCCTCTTAAGAGCTACCCACTTGTCACAGAACATGAAAATTTGAGATAAACTCATGTCATCGATAGAGGAAATATCAGACTTAAGCAAATGTGTAGTTACTGCAGATGCCATTCGGTCTGTGCTTCCTCAGCTCTTTTGAGGGATTTGAATAGTTTGGATTTCTACTTCTCCATCCCTTTCTCATTTCTTCTCTTTCTTTTTCATTTGGAAGCAGTGAGCTGAGTGAGGACAAGCAGCACCACTAAATCGGAGGGTCTTCCACACCTCCAGCAACAGCAAATGTGGCTGTGACTCTGTGATTTATTGCAGCATCAGTGTTCGTGCCGTTATTGTTAGGGGGGTTGTAACTATTTAAAACCTCCATTTTCATATAGCTTGTCCATAAAAATTCACTCCAGGTTGGAGACATTCTCAGGAAAGGAATAGTTCAAATGAGTGGAAAAAGAATCTCACAAAGTTTTTGGAGGTTTTATGCCATTCTGCTGTAGGTTTTTGAATCATACATTTTGGCTCGTGTGTTTTTCCATGAAGGTCACATAAAAAGGGATTTATGTGGAAAAAATAAGGTCTGGTAAATATCAGAAAGTACGTAAAAATGAAAGATGGGTGTAAATACATAATTATCAATAAGAATGTTACAAAATTTTAGCAGTTGAGAACATTTTCAGAATTTTCTAATTATGTTTCTTCTCTGTAAATTTGCATTTTTTCCTTGTGTTTCAAAACCAGCAAATGATGTGAAAAGGCCCAAACTCCAAATTGACTGAAATTTATATAACACCCTAGTAAGTGCTTTTTCAAGGACATATCTCTGCATTATGGTACAGTTTGACCTGGGAACAGTCTTCAAAACACAGAGCCTCACTCTAGTCAGATAGATAACGCCATAGGGCTGCATTAGACCTCAGTTTTTGAGAAAGATGTAGCACTCCATCTGTTTCCCAAATTAACCAAGAGCCAGATGAAATTCAATCCTTTGTGGCCTTGCTTGTCTAGTGGGGATAATAGGCATGGTTCAATACATCCTGGTTTATGCTGATTCAGATTTCTTGAGTGATGCTGGGAAGGAAAAAGAAAGACAATTTCAGCCAAGATGCTGCTTTGGCTCAACTGTTCCCCTGTCACCTAAATAAGAGCGGCTGGTAGAAAATAATTTCTGTCATTGCATGGTTAGACAAGGTGCTAAAATCCTT
>NC_141562.1:37910234-38012734 GCF_036417535.1 Chlamydotis macqueenii
AGGGCTCATGCCAGATTTTCCTCCTCTTTACAAAAGATCAACCTGAGTTAATTTGTCAGTATTACCATTTGTTAGTGGTGGTCTTTTTGCCTTTTATACTTTTTTTTTTCCCCCCTTGATTTAAATCCTCTTTGGATAACTTAACGTTATTATGACTATTTTCAAGGGTCAGCTATGTTTATTTCCAGAACTAACTCAAGGGTGTTGTCCTTGCTGTAGGAAGCATACTAGTTTTAACGAGCTCGCCCCACAAGGCAAGGCGTCTCCATGTGGTGCTGGGGACGGGTGCATGGCCCAAAGCCAAACTCTACCCAAAATAAAGGAAAAATGCCGGTATTTCCCCACAGCTCTGTGTATGCAAAAGCCACCATGCCACAAACGTGCGTGTAAAGATTACAGCCCAAGCCATTTTCACCTGTTTTATCTAAAACTGAGTTTTACCTGCGCCTTGCCTGATCAGCTAAACCGAGCCTGGTGCTGCTAGAGAACAAGCAAGTCACAGCCGCTCACGCTGAAGGGAAAATAATTCAGAAGTTTAAGGATTGTACTTTATTCATACTGTGATCTCTCAGCAAAAATGTCTCAGGGATGTGTGTTTGTCTTGGTCTGGGCCCACTTTAGCAGTTTTTACCCTTTGGCTTCACCTCAAGCAAAACAGTATCAAGTGAGCCAAAAGTGATGATAAACACACACACACACACACGGAGCTCTGAAGTTTCTCCTCCTCGAGCAAGGAAAAGGCTCCACCAGCAACGTGCTGGAGTTACTCTCTTTCCCAGCACCACAGAGTGACAGCTTTATTGTTAAATAAAACAAATTAATTGCTCCAACTGTCTTAACTAGTTGCTAGAAATGAAATTCTTCACTTGTTTAGCTGCCAAAAATAATGACAGATATATAAACATGTTACAAAACCGAGGGTTTCTCAGGAAAGCTAAATATAATGGGCCTAATTTTGCCCTGGGCAGATGCACTGGGGCACTTCCCAGTGACTTCTGAGGGAATTTCATGAGTGTTTTTAAAGAAGAGTGCATCCCCCACACTTGACATATAAAGTGCACGTGTGTCTCATCTTTATTTTTACTCTTTTTCTGCTGAAGTGTGGAAGTACCTTTGCGCATTTCTCTTTGCACAAAGATTGTTCATGATAATTTTGCTAATTTCTTTTATTTTTTACAATGATTGTCTCTCCATGAAAGATTTCTTGTAAACCTTAGAAGGAGAAAGATTATTTAAAGTGCTCTTGGTAGAGGTTAATGTTTTGAAAAGCTTTGCTGAATCCTTGGCGTTCAGGAAAATTCAGCCTCCCTGCCCTTGCGCAGGCAAACATTTCCTGGTAAATGGACAGAATTTGGGAGCCTCTGGAGTTAGAGGAAAGGTACAGGGAACAACCTGATGAGGTAAAAGGAGGAGTAATTTAATTGTCTAACTCCTTCTGTGCTCGAGAATATCAGACAGATGGGGAGGATAAAACAAGGAGCTCAATAATTAATTTTCATGTTCCTCACTAGTGGGACCTCTTTAATCCCTGTTCCTGTGATTATAGAGAAAGGTTGGATTCTGAAGTTTCACTCATTAGCTACATGTTGTATGAAAATACCTGTATTTTCAAAAGGAATAGTGACAAGAATGAAAAATTTCCACTATTAAAAATATCTTGGTGTCAGGGACTTTTGTGAAAGAACAAAAACTCTCTGATTCCCTCAGATAAATAATGAAACAGATGGTTGTTGGGAGGTTAAAGGTCAAACCTTCCCTGTTGACTAAAACACAAGGTTGACTTAAAAGATTTTTCCGAAGTTATTTAAGATGAAGTGCATCAGCCTGTGTCTCCTGCCTCTTAATGAAATGGTGTGGGCTTCCTTAAAAACATGGGTGGGGGTGGGTTCCTTCAAGTGGCTCGTCTTAAGAAGGCTGACACCCATTCCAGCATTAAACTGCGCTTCTGCAAATCGCATCTATAATAAAGGATATCGGTGAATAATTAAGCGGACTTGTCCGGGGATATAGGTTATCTGAAAGGCTAAGTATTAAGATTTAATCCGCCTCCTAAATGAACTGCTCGCTTCCTACCTGAAACGGTAGTTGATAAAGTTGTCACGGAAATTGGTGAAGTCCTGAGAAAATTATCAATAATGCAATTTAGAAAAATGGAAAGAAAACAAACAAACACTGTCGGGAGGGTTAAGCTCCTGCATTAATTAGCAGGCTCTTATTAAAGGAAAAGAGGGCATTTTTAAAGCAGCGTACAGATGAACTAAAGAGGCAGATGCTCTAACTCGTATGATTCAACAGAATTTTAGTGCAAATTGTGCAATCCCTCAAACACACAAACATTTCAAGGTAATTTTCGTAAATCCCTATTGTGATCTAATTTCTTATTAAGGAGAATAAAGCAGGCTGCTGTTGTAATTCATCAGGCCTTTGCACTGCAGAGCAACTGCTGGAGTTCATTTCACGGTTTTTGCTGAAAAAAATAGACTTAAATTTCTGGAATTACTAACAACAATCTTCAACTAAAAATCTACCTTTTTTTTTTTTCCCCAATATAATTTAAAGCTAGAAAGCTAGATATAAAAATTTGTAGCTGAAATCTGAGAAGTTCATCGATCAGAGTCAATCCAAGGACCAAATCCATGAGCACTACAGAGTGGCTTTCAAGGTAGAGCACACAGCAGAAGACTTGCCTGGGCTACTCATGGAGGACATCGTTGTGGTGCAGAGCAAGGAACGTGTCACGTTAAGTGCACCCAGCATTTATTATCACTGCCTTCTTAAACAACGTCAAACATCTCTCCCTCATCTGGAGTTAGACCTCGCTCCCACAACCTTCTGTAGACCTCAGGCAGTTGCACCTTGAGAAGTGCCCAGACGGTTGGTTCCTGTGAGGGGATAGTGTGGGTATTTGGTGTGTGGGATCTTGAGGAGCGGTACAAAGGTCTGGAGAAGAAACTTCTCAATGAAAAGTTTTTACTGTGATGAAAGGCAACCTTCCCAAAATGGAAGGAAAAATCAGTCTCATTTCCTGGAAAAATCAGTCTGACGGCCAAGAACTGTTTCAGGGTCAAGCCCGTACCCAAACTGGACAAGCAGACCCTCCCGTGCAACTCCCCCACCTCTTCTGAGCACTCTCTTTACACCAGAGTTACTATTCCCAGTCTCTATATGGGAGGGGAGGAAGAAGAGAAGGTCAAGGTGGAAAACTCTTTCTGTGGGCGTATCCGCGTGTGCCCGTGAATGTGCAAGCACATTTACATGCGCTCACAGGCCTACAGCGCAGCGCTGTCCTCTGCTACGTTCCCACCATCCTGTTACTGCCACTAACTAGTGATGTTACAAATGGTCACGCTTACAGCAGCCGTCACATGACTGCAATAAGTAAGACAAATAAAAATCTCTTGCATGCTAATTTACAAATAAAAGTTCATTTTCCTTTAAAGGAGGCACACAGCCATGTGTGCGTGTGTGGAGAGGGAATTCTACGACTTCATCGGCGAAGAGGCAAGGGACGCCGCGCCATAATTTGACCTAATTTTTTTCCAAATACAAAATGACCTGTTACGACATCCCAGGGAGAATATGAATTAGCCCAGGTCAATAGGAGGTCAAATAGATAGGGTGCTAAAATCCCTTTACTACTTTGTAGTATCTTATGCTAATTCAGTTCCCTTCTCTGTGATAAACAAAGCCAGTTGAAAGTAGATAGCATCACACAGTGATGGGTCCCAAAGCTACAATTTAATACAAATCTAGTAATTCCATTATACAACATATCTAGTTCATTTAGAGGCAACGAATACTTAAGAAGGTCCAGGATTGAAATACCTCAGCTGATACTTAAAAAACATAAATAATCCAGTAAAATTTCATTTGTCACTTGGACCTAATAGATATGCGTGGTAGAAATTCTGTCTGTCCTTTAAAATGTTACTCAGATGCAAATCATAGGTCCTTATACACCAATATCGCAGGTTTTTTAGACACATAATCAGTAGATACATGACATAATCAGTAGATACATGCATGAAAGAAAAAAATCCTCTTTGTTCTCTCTTTGCAAAAAAGTGATATTATATGAGTCTGATGAGAATTACTGATTTAATAAAGCTGAACCTTTCATAGTGTTTTACAGGCGACGCTTTTCACCTTGGAAGGATTCTTTATTTGAACCCCGCTAAAGGACACGGACAATGCACAGTGCCTCTGGGGCAGAGGAGGGAGAGTTGGGTTGGCCAGGAGCGTCAGGGCAAAGTGATGCTCTTGGGAAGAGTCTCTGAGTCTTTAATTTTAACTGGGATGCAGATAGTCTGAGCCTGAGGAGAAGCCTCCTGACTCACCGTTTTGCAGGTAACTACCAGCAGCCTAAGTGTTTTGCAAAGTCTTGGGGTTATTAGGAGATAAGAAAATCAGGTGTGAGAGTCACACACTCCTAAACAGACAATTAGAAAGAAAGACCTAGAAAAAGGACATTATGAACAGCTGGAGACTCAACACTACTGCCCTGTGTGCTCTCCAAGAGAGCAGGTTAGGGCAGGAAATCCCCAGACAACTTTTATGAATAGTTAAAAATTGCTGAGTTTTTGTCTGGTGAACAGGACTGTGATGCTGGTTATTAGGCAGACAGGGAGACAAATTGCTGAATAGCACAGGGAAGGAGACATGAGAAGATGAAAAGAGGAATGGAGAGAAAGGAAGAGAAAGGAAGAAAGGAGCAGAACCCAAAACCCACCACAGCGGTAAAGGATTTTATCACTTACACGTGCTAACAGACCTGCATATCATGGACAAAGAGGACCAGCCCAGAGAAATGATGGGCGCAAGGGGATATGTGGCAGTAGAAGAGGAGCAGACCCTCTGCCTGGCCATTAATAGCCAGAAAGAGGTACCCTCGCACTTTGGGGCCAGTAAAGTCGACACTGAGAAGCTGTAAAAAGTCTGGTGTCCGTTACAAATAACGCCCGGTGTGGCATCGGTGATGTTTTCCTCCGGGAAACAGGAATACACAGAAATGACCAGAGCTTTCATCTGGACAAAGCAGGGGAAAAAAAATGTAAATCCTTTGTAATGAAATAACATGCCTTGAAGGATGGCCAGTAGATCGTGGTGGGACTTAGGTCCTACCTATCCCAAGAGAAAAACAGGTGCAAATACTCCATGGAATAGAAATCTCTAACTGCTCAAGGGTCAATCTGTTTTGCTGCCACTCAAGATTTTTGTAGACATGAATACAATCTCAACAAACAAGTTGTGATATCCGATGGACGAGGACAACTAGAGTTGCTTCCAACAATAGCCAATAACGTTACTGACTGTAACTGCCTAGGCCTCTACGTAAGATAATTTGCTGGAAACTTTTTATTTAGAGCTCAGTCTGTTATAACCCTGTATCCAGTGCTATATTCCATTAATTTCCACAATTAGTTGCTGGTATTGTGAGGAAGAGAGGAAATTATCCCTTTAAGGTGGCGGAAGAGCCAGCTGAAACCAGCAGTTGCTAAGTGTCAAGGCTCAGGTAGGACAATGCTCGTTGGGACTCGGATATGGAAAGCAGACATTTGTCAGGCTCCTTGGCGCTGAGAATTTAGTGAACCTGTCTAACATAAATTATCAAGGATTAACAGTGAAAAGTGAGGTGCTTATTCAACTTCAGGCATCTAACTTAGGTGTCTAAATCAGAGACGTGAGCTTCCCATAGCCTGTCAGGGATATTCCTGTGAAAGAAGTCCATGCTTTCCCCCGTTTTCCCGTAGTATTGATGCTTCTTCAGGCTACAGGAGGAATTTATCCCTGCTGGCTGTGGTTTCTATCAATTTTAGCAACTTCCATCCATGACTCAGTATAAAAGTTCAAGTCTCCTGAAGTTTTGCGTTGGATTCCAGGTTTCTGTCCAAATCTCCAGGCAGTTCCAGCTAAGATCAGGGCTTTAGGTCTAACTTAAAAATGGCAGGTCTGAGCTTTGTTAATAGGGATGCACTGGAAACTGCTTTCAGTGGGTTTTGGCTGAGGTCAGAGAGCTGCTAAAACTAACCTGCTTGAGGGAAAAGCCACAAGAAAAGTCATCAAAAGACTCTGAGGAGGAATGGAAGGAATCTTCTAGCCATCAAAGTACTGGAAAGCGGAGTTTGCTGTAACTCCCCGTGGCAGGAGACATCGTGCCCAGCTGGGAGAAGAACAACAGCATGGATCCTTCCGTGCTTGCTTCCAGGCCTGGCTGACAAACCTGCAGCTCATTAAGAGACGGGAGCTAATTGAAGAGGAGCTTGGAGTGGAGGTTGGACTTCCATTGGCTGGGCTACCAGGAGCTGCAGCATGCTAGTTCTTTTCTCCCAGCTAAAAGGAGGGTGCTGGTGGGGTTTGCTTATTGTTGGTGTGGTTTGCTTTGAGATGGGGGAGTTTTGGCCAGGAACAGGAAATCTTCTAGCTCTACTTGGGATGAGTAAATACAGGTGGGGAGTGAATGGCACCACAGCGGGAGGGTGGGAGTCCTGCGAAGTGTTTTGTGACTGGGAAGAAAATCTGCTTCTTCTGAATGGACTTTTTTGCTCTCTGCTTGGCATTCTCTTTCCAGGTGAGTGCAAGCGACCTTTTCATGCGTCCTCTGTGAACTGTGTGTCCTGCTCACCAGACCTGCTCTGCAAAGCACTGCAGGCTGTAAGCGATCTGGGGACTCAACAGCAGATCACTCATATCAAATGCAAGTTTTAACTTTTTTATTTTTTTTTTAATGATATCATCATTTGAATAGAGATGTGCTTTTGGAGGGGGGATAACAATTTTTTAATGACCTTAAAGCTCTGATGTGATTAATCATTAGTTTTTAGGAGACACTGCTAAAGCTGTGTTAATGAAAAGGCTGTAAACTGTTGTTGCTTTTCTTTCGTGCTGATTATGAAAACAAACAATGCTCAGATGTAGACTAATAAATTTGAATGCATGTCACCTGAAGCTATAAGAAAAACACTTGATCTGTCAGAAGAGGTCTTATTTTAGGTGGCAGCATGTAGTGCACAAATCTTGACAGTAGAACTGAGTTGTGTTATAAACTATGTTCCTGATCTTGGGTAAAAAATGTGTATTCTTCAAGTAAAGTCACTTCTAAATTAGAGATAAAAGCCATTTTTTAGTAGACCCTTACTATATCTTAAGAGTGTTTCATGATTTATGCATATGTATAATTCTCACTTTTCTTTGTAGCCTTAAAAAACATGGTCCAGTTCTCACAAAAGGTCTGAATGCATAAAAGTGTTAAAGAAAAGTTAAGAAAATTTCTGCATTGTATGTTCTTTGCTCTCTCTAATTCCTTCGTCCAGCCATTGAGAAAGTTATTTTACAGATTGCCTGCAGTTTTATGGACTCTTATGAATTACCAGAGGAAACCCATAATAGAACGAGACTCTTATTTCATGGGGTGTGCGTTGAGATACACAACTGATCTGATCTCTTCCAGAAACAAGAACCGTAATTATGGGACTTAGAAAATTTTCTGACCACTTTACTCCAAATTGAGACAACTGCAAGTAACTAGTGTCCGTGCATGCGGTGTGTAACAAATATTGACTGTAATTTGGTATCTGTTTGGCCAAGGAAGGATGTTCACATTTTCTATGTGCTGATGGTGTATATTTTTGAATTTTGGAGCATTATAAAGATTGACTTAAATACCTGTCACCAAAACCACTTTGGAAGGGTGAATAATACAGCAGTGCTCCCTGTCCTCGAAAACAGTGGCTGACTATCAGTTGACGTTGATGATGGTAGATGGAGGGGTAGTAAGCACAGCTACTCTTCTCCTAGCTGTGAGACTGTCTATGTCCTCTGTCATCTGGAAAATATTCCAAATACTTAGGATTAGCCACTACTCCACAACTTTTCTCAATTCTTCTTGCACCACCAGAAAAATCATGGAAGCTTCTGACTGGAATTAGGCTCAGGATAAAGTGCTTCCCAAGTGAAACGGATACATTCAGATACTACTTAAAATCTTATTTTCTTTCTCTAATCTACTTTGCATTTAAAGGAGGCTTAGGCTGTGGTGCAGGAACAATCAAATCATTACAAGTGTACCCAATATAAACAGTTCAACAACTGGCCTGGATATTAATTCAGCTTGTGTCGGGTACAAACTTCAGAGTTTAGTGTTAGAAGCAATGTCACATGAAGAAAAACGATGCACAAAATAGTAGTTTCATAGCCCACTGCCTTTTGGTGTGTGTTAAGCATGGAAGTCTGGCATGAGCTTCCAGTTTCCTAAGCAACTAGAGATGTTCTACTGAATTTTGGCATCTAAAGGGGTAACCACGATGATTTTCAATTTCTTTTGTGTTTTTTTTCCAATTATAACACATTTTCTATATTCTATTCCTAGATATCTGTGCAAGCAGTCTTTATTTCCACAGACTCTTAAACTGGTTGCACAGTGGTGAGATGAACGAAGTCCTGCACCACTCCTACCGCTGAGCTCTGTATGAGGAAGAATCCATCTCTTCACCTAGACCATGACCTTACACAACAAGTTAGAATGTAAAACCAGCCAGCTAAAACTTTAATATCTTGTTCCACCAAGCATTGCTTGCTGTCTCTTGACTAACCGTGCACCCACATTGAAGAGACAGCAGGCTGTATGGGAAGATAATGCAGAACACATGATGCTGTAAGGCTGCTTTCGCAGAAGGTTTTCCTTAGGCTTAATTCTTCCAGGAGTGATACACAACTCCTGTGAGCAGGTCAGATGCAGCCTCATATCTGTCCTAGTATCATTACATTCAAGAACAGCTATAGTGATGTTTCAGCGCTTCTTGGAGTCTCTACATAAGACTTGTTTGCTTTTCTCTAATTTTTTTTTTCTTTCTGAAAATCTTGCTTAGGAAAAGGCAAGTGAAAAAAAAATGCAAGAGTTGGTGCAGAGCATTTATTTAAGCTTGAAAAGCTGTCTTGGTCTGGAAAAACAAGCCTTTCCTGATTTCCTAGCTTTCTGCATAAGACTTTAACGAGTCACATCTGGTGGTTCTTCACGTCATGTTACATTATGAATCTTTATGGGTAATTAGCTGGTTGGGTATGAAAACACCCACACTAGTAATGGGTCAGTGGGCACGTCCAGTTTCAGAATTCAGCTCAAATTGTTCAGTCCGTCTCCAAAGAAAAAGCACACTATTTTCACTCTGATGAATTTGATGAGACAGTGGTAGGACATAAAGTAAACGGAAAACTTTATCTGATGCATAAATATTGGCTGCTGGAAATGGCTAGTGTTCTTCCTGCCTCATCTTACGCTTTTAAATAATGGCAATAGCCAAATAACTCTTATGTGATTACATTTATTTTGAAAGTAATTATTTTAGATGATATGATAAGTTGCTTGAACGGTTCTTCATTTAAAAGTATTACTTAGTGGGTTTAACAAAAAAAAAAGTATTTCCAGCTTTAGCAGGAGTTGCACAGCCAAAAAGTCTTCTCTGACCTTGAGAAGTTTGGCTGAGTAAGAGTCATTGCTCGAGGTTGTTTTCCTTCTGTGTTTTTTTTCTTTTCCGTCCCCATCCTCTTCCCTTCTTCCATGTGGAGCTTTGCAAGTAATTTTGTGTTCCTGAATATTTTCCACACTGGTTTCTGAACCACACCGGTCTGCTCTGATGCCTAGTTGTGCCAGTGCCTTCAGCAATCCTGGAAAGTGCATGGGAAGCCAAGCATCAGCCCCTACCTTGTGCAACGCGAGTCGCAACAAGGAGCAGGTTCCTTGCCTGTGTCCATGCAGTGCAGGAGCTCCTTCTCCAAAGTCCTCCATGGTGGAGGAGGAGAGCTGGGGTTTGTGACCAGCACTGGTGTTGAGGGGCAGAACTTGGTAGGGTTACAGCTCAGGTCAGTGTGTTGGTAAAATGTACTTCAGTTAAATCCTAATGAATTTGAGACCTTAATTTAAACAACAAAATTATCTTGCTAGTGATAAGATACTGTGAGCCAATGGGATGGGAGCCCTGTGTGCCCGCAGCTCATCTCCTCACTGTGCGCGGGAGCCAGGCACACGAGAAGTCAAACCAAACATTGTGAAACCAGATCAGGTCTGAACTGTCTGCTTAAAAAGTAACATCTCTAGTTTTTTACATGAATTTTTAATTTTAGATGACACCTTTGACTGGAAGTGACAGTGGAGCAGATCATTTGTGTAATTACAGCAACAGTTGTTGAGGAGGGAAAGAATATCTCCAAAGCGTGTAAAACATGGAATGGATTTCATAGTGTACGAACTCTACCAGAGCTGCAGGAACCTTCTGGCTTAGTGAGGCTATAAACCCGGTAATGCCTTAGCTGAGGTACTAAAAAGTCACGAGATCAGTCTTTCTCTGCACGTCGGGTGAAGCAGAGTAATTAATAAAGTGGAAAAAAGTGAAATTTTTCCTTAGTTTGAGGAGGTTTAACCACCTTGCTGAGAGCAGATGGGACTAGCTGCCAAAGGGGCATTTAGCATGTTAAAAAAAAAAAAAATCCATCCAATGGATTTGAGTTAAATTTGTCATGCTAAATTCTGTGCAGAAAGACTCCATGCATCAAGCACTGAACATTATCTTGTCTTCCTCACTGCCTTGTTTTCAACTTGTACCTTTTCCAGTAATGTATTTTAAACATAGCACCAGGGGTTTTTTGGGGTTTTTTTTTTGGGGTTTTTTTTTTTCCCACGGAGCAACCTGTCTTTAAGCTAATAAACACTTGTACTCCTTGTAGTGAGATGCTTTACACTTTGTTCTAGAAAACATTGTGCATGATTATACACATCAGGGTTTCTTACGAAGAATACACAACGCAATCTGTAGAAAAATAAGAAGAAAGCAGTAGGTATCTACAAACCAGGAGTGAAGCAATATGGTGCCGAGAATGAAATTTCCTGTAACGGTTTGATAAGCGCTTCGGATGCGCTGCAAGCAACAAACTCTCGCTAAATACCCTGTCTGAGGAAAATAATCTTGGGTACAGTAATTTGTACACACTTGAGAACTTGATAATGATCCTAAAAGTCTATTTTGGATAAATGGGAAATTCTTTTCTGCTATTTAGAAATGTAAAATCAAATGCAATTTTTTGTTGCTTATATGAAGATCACAGCTAATTAGCCTTAGTTAAGTAAAGCATATCCTTTGAAAATTGGAGACAAGTTCCTTTGCCCTCTGAAGAATTGCCTGTTATTTACATTGTTAATATTAATATCCTGCAGCCTCTAAACTCTGAGTCAGTGTCATTGGAGACAGCCCTGTAACAACAACTCAACCTCCAGTAAAATAATGACTTTTAGAGTTGTATTTTTTTTTTCTTTTGTTTTTCAACAAGCAACCAGCTTCTTGAATTGTACCCACACGAGTGAGGCAGTGGAGGGAGCACTGTGGGCGCAGGATTTGCCACGCTCAGGAAGTGGGGGGGGGCGTCATATCCTCTGCCACCTCCAGCTTCTTGGGCTTGAACAGGGGCCAAACCAAAGCAAGGGCTCTGCAGCGAGCTGGTTCTCAGCTCGCAGAGCCTGGGTGAGTAATAATATCGTCAGTGCAAATCAGCTGGAAAACGACAGAAAATATGATTGAGGGTGATGTAGAAGTGAGTGCAATTCATTAACAGAGAGATGAATACCGAAGGAAGGGGAGTTAGGATGATGAGTCAGGCAACAGTCCTTTGTAAAGGCTGCAAAAATGCAAGACTTGGCTTTAAAACATCTTTAGTATTTATGCTTTGCTTGCAGTTGGAGATCCCAGTAAAAAACAAGTGCTTTATAAAATTGGCACTACGTGCACAAATGGGAAGACACAAACTGCCCCAAAGAGCTGAGTGTGTGGTGCTGGAGTCGGCATCAAGGACAGAGGAGAGACTGCTGGCTACACTTAAGGTGCTCTGTTGTATTAGCACCCCAGAAACGTGTGTGGCTGCCACGAAGTGAAATTCTGTTTTCACATAGACAATAAAAATGGAGGATATTTACCAAAGCTGAGGTCTTCCAGATGTTTCCTGATGAAGCTCAGGGCTGCAAGCAGCCTAAAAATAATAAAAAATAAAATAATCCCAAAAATCTTCTTAAAATCCATTAGTGGTTACTCTTTTGAATTGCCTGAACTGAAAATAAATATTACTACTATAGAATTAAATACTTAACCAGAATGCATTTACAAGTTGAAGGCCATACACTTCATGTCAGTTATATACAATGTTAATAGGTAACATTTAGGTTGCAGTTTCAAAACTGGTTTTGGAGGTTTGGAAGCCCCTGTCCCATTAATTGCAATGGGAATTGAGCACCCAGATCCCCAAGGTGACTTTGAAAATTTTTGCCTAAACACATCTTTCTAGTTAGCGCTCACATGGTTGAATGGAAGCAAAGTTTCTGGGATATGATAATTTCATACCAGAATAAATCTTGTATAAGTTAAAATCCCTGGAAGCTCCAAGGTAGTAGGAGTTATGTACTGGGGAATCTTTAACAAGATCACTGAAGAGATTACTGGTTCAATGAATGAAGATTTTATCTTAGCTCCTCTGAGACAAGGAAGACACCGAGGGACTGGAGAGAAGCAAATACAGTCCCAGTTTGGAAGGAGGGAGAGCGGGGAAGGACTAGGAAAAACAGCCGGGATATAATAAAGCAGTACATCTGACCTTGGTGCTAGGCAAAACTCTAGAAACATTAATAAAGGATGAGATCACAAAACATCTGGAGAAATAAACTAGTCAGCATGGTTTCATAAAGGGTAAATCCTGTCTGACAAATCAGTGGAATTTTTTCAGGGAGATAATGTGGAAAGCAGGCGTGAGTGACAGCGTTGGGTTTAATTCTGTTCTTTTTGGGCTCACGGCACTGATCAGAACAGCGAATGGTTTTCTTGGGCGGCTGGGGTGTGGGTTGGGGTAGTGTTGGTGTAAGGAGGGGAAAAGTGAAGTGTAACAGCAGGCAGTACCAGTCTGCTGGTTAAATTGTAGCTCTAGGCGCATGTTCTGGAAAAACTTGGATAAAGGTGGTGTCTGGTGAGGTGAAGAAAGTGGAGATGAGGAATTAAATCTGCAGAGAACCTCTGTACAAGATTGGGAAAGCATGGAAGAGGATGGTCCATCACCTCTCGAGACAAACAGTAGATTCTTTAACTTGTAGCTCTGAGTTGTGAGGATATTTCTGGACAGAAATGTTTTGCACAACGCTGAGCAAGAAAGAGTTGTAGCACTAATGCAAAGCAGAAGCTAAACCCTACATAGAAGTATGACGTGTGAAGATCTGAGAGTTTAATCTGGCATATTGTAAAACACTTACCTGGACCTCTGTAGGCTGCCCTGCCCGAGGTAGGACAGCACAGCATCAAATGGGCATCCTGGGGATTGGAAAGGGCAAAGAACAGCAGGAATGAGAGGAATACTTGTGGAGTCGCTATGTGCGGAAAGCCTGGGAAACCTGGAAATGTACTCACTTGGGGGAAAAACAAGCTGCTTAAAAGATGATCTGATTTGAAGGTTTCAAGATGCTGAGGAAGAATTTGGGAGTAGATGAACTACAGATAAACTCTTTAAATTTACTCCCAACCCCAGAATGTGTGTTCATAAAACAAGTATAAAGAAAAAAAGTAGCTGAAATAAGAATATAGATATATTATTTTATAACCCATATCTTGACTGGTTATGTAGTTCAAGGCCACACAATTGATCTTGAGTATTACGACATGCGAGGAACGGATAAGTGTGCCGGCAGTGCTGGTGGGACAGCTGGCGGGTGGTACCTTGTTTGTCTGGATGGGTTGCCCAAGTGACATGAGGAATGGCCAGAGCTGCACCTGAAGGAGTTATGAACTCCATCCTCTGCTGCTTGGCACATCTGCATTGTTCCCAGAGGCCGTTTTAACTTCATATCCTAGCTGGAGGGGGTAAAAAAAAAATCTCAAAAATTCTTAGTGTCATGTGGAAAGCAAAACAAAATTGGAGGGGAAAAAAAAAACCCAAACAACAACTAGCTTTTAGTAATTACAAGGGGATATTTATAATAAAGATTCCCAATACTGAAGAATCCTGCTAAAGAGAACAGTAGCATGAAGTCAAACTGCTGCAAGCCAAACACATGCAAGGGTCTGGGCTTACTGGGCTCGTGTAAACAGAAGAAGGCAGAAAGCGCATCAGTCCTGAAATGCTGTTGAGCGAAGGGAACGTGTGTCTGTGTGCTCTGACCTACAAGGAGTCATCTAGCAGAGATCTTATTAATTTTGTTGTTTATCCACAAATACTCTTGCTGAGTGTATGACCTGCAAATTAGCCACTTGTAAGACTGTGCTAGCATGCTAATTTATGGAGAAACAATATGAGAAAAATGGAGGCAGTACACAATTTTTTTTTTTTGTAACGGGAGCTGCATATATCTTATCCAATGTGTACTGAACTTCATGCAGAAAAATAGAAATACTACTGTTGCCTCATGCTCAGTGGCACTGTGGATGCGATGTGAGCCAGAACGGGCCAGCACAACGGTCTCCTCTGCTCTAAAAATATAACTTTTTCCATCAGATCATATGAGCACAGCATAAAGCCGCTCACATTTTTCTCAGCATTATTCAAATTTCCTGAACCAAACTGTGTTTGTTCAGGGTGGGGTTTTTTCCTTATTGCAAAGAGTTGGCAAATTAACGTATCTAAAATAAGACCTGGCTGAAACCTTTAATTTAAGTAGAACTCTTACCTAATGCAAAGGAAGCAAATGCTTCTCAGGGCTCAAAGATCTTCACGTCCTCTTGTTGGTTTGCTTGACTAGTGCGTTCTGCTCTTCGTGGATTTCATTAGAAGATATGATCCTAAAATACTATGGGGAAGCTCTTTTGGGATTTGCTATCTGACCACAAAGAGGAAATATTAAAATCTTTCTTGTGCAAAACAGTACTTTGCACTGCTTATTATAAAAAACCCCACACTGTGCTAGTGTTACTTGTAGGACGAAGATGAAGAGGCAGTGCAAGATGCAAGTGCTAAATCTACCTGCTTAGGTGCTTTTCATTTCCAAACTGCTTGCTTTGATAGTTCTCCATCACTATTTTTTTTCCTTTTTTGTTAATTTTGACAATATTGTCTAATAGAACAAAATGGAAACTATTACTTCAGCTACTTCAAGTTATGTACAGTGACATAAAATGGAGTAGATATCAGCTGGAAGAGCTTCAGTACCTTCCCAGAACGTAAGGCTGTTGTGTCAATGAAACCGTATGTCTTCCTTAACCTGCTTCTCGTTCTCCTGCATCTTTCCCGGTTGCCTTCAGGAATGAGTCATTAATACCTGGGACTCAGGAAAAAAAGTGAGAACTCTTTCAGTCCATAACTCACCCTCACAATTCAAGTACGGAGTCAGTTTTGAACCTTTGGATACTGTGTCGTTGCATAGCCACCAAAACTGATGGAGCACTCAGTTTGTAAAGATAATACCAAAGTCACCACGAGGCCACTCAGACCTGCCTTTAAAGTCCTGTTCAGGTCAACAGGATTTCATCCTCAGCTTCTAAACCGATGTCAGGTGCTTACAGCTGCTGGCCCTTCTTCCTGTAGACGGAATCTATTTTTTTTTTTTCTCAGTTATGAGCTGTGTGAGTGATGCTGTGTGCCAGTGACTCATCCGGCTGCACGGGGCACTGTGATTACATGCTATGAGACCCAAAGCTGCCAAACGTGATGGAAACTGGTACGCAATTTAAATCTGCCACAATTTTTTTTTTTCCTGCAGATAAAACTATGTTGATTTGCCAGCCCCAACTGTGAAATGTTCCTGCCGCCTGAACTATTTTCTCCACAACATGTGTTTTCTTTGTAAAAGCCTTTTTCTATTGATCTGAATTGACTTGTGCAGAAAAGCCTTTCGAGCTCAATGCAAATTGTTACTGTGCACTTACTGCGAGCAGCGGAGCAATACAAAAGGATGCTTTTGTGTAGATGTGCAACGTGTGTGTTTCAAGACATGTCTTCCTGTATTGATATTTGATATGATCTCGCTTTCAGAGTATAAGCAAGCAGTCAATTAATGTGTTTTTAAATGTTTTGAGGAGAATCTAAATCTAAAATCCAAGGAAGGTGCATGTTTGGGTAGAAGAATGCTGAATCTGCGTGTTTTCCTGGATTGAACTGAAATTGATCTCAATCTTTCAGCTGAGACAACATCAACTTTCAGACTTTTATCCTAGCTGTATGTTGGAGATGAGAGGAAGCACCACAATGCAACCAGAAAGAACATCTTATTTAGTTTTCTACCCTGCCGAAATAACTGTTTTTATGTTTTCCAGCCTGTTGTGCAGCTCAGTTACTTTATCAAAGAACCATGAGTAGGTTTGGGGTAGGAAGACATCTTAGTCCTTGAGTAATTTATCCACAAATGATTTTGAGACACAGAGCCTTGCTACACGCATAGGCCTCAACCGTTGGGTTGCTCATCTACCATAGCGAGTGGGGTGAAGTTTTGTTTGCTTGAGGAATATCAATGTAGTAAGGATTTGGTACGTTGTCAATGTACTCGTGGGTGCAGCCTTAGAAAGGGAGACTGAAAAACACAAGAGCAATGCCTGTTTTAGGTAAAACTTTGCCATCTGGGTAGGGTAAAGCACCCACAGAAGGTACTCGAAGCATTCATGATGAACCAGTTCCAGAATAAGAAAGATGTGGTAGCGAAAGTCAGACCACTGCATCTTCTGATCACAAAATATCCATGAATGTGTAGGTGGAGGAGCAGACCACAGCAAGCCCTCACTGCACAGCCGTGCTGTTTACCCAAGCTCCATCCACAGCAACCCCAGACAGCTTTGAGTTCTTCCTGAGCATAAAATACGACAGCTGCAAAACTCAGTTCAGAGCCATCAGATAAACCATAAATTATCGGATTTCTGCTTGTGTTAAAAATATCTCTGAGGCTGACCTGCACATTTTCTTGATAGGTCAATAAACTTCTGCCCATGGAGTCCAGATTTAAGTTGCATTTGTGCAGATGCCAAAAGCAGGAATAACATCAGTGCTGTGTTGGACTTTCTCAATCGGACAACCTGAGTTACGTTTACTTCTTGTGTGTGGAGAAGGGACGTGCCTCCCTGTCCCTTATGCTGCAGAAGTACTTGCATCATATGTGACCAGAAGACAGAAGAAAACCGAAATCTTGCTTAGTCCAGCAAATACTTTAGATGATTCCTTTGTACATGAATTGAAGAGCAGTAACGGCCAGAACGACCATCATCCATGTGGAACATGCTTCCTGTGCTGTGATTTACCACTGTTGGAGGAAACAAAAACAAAATAGTTTTTAGTGCCTATATGCAGAAATAATGGTGTTACCAGTACTGCCAGTAGCAAAGGGTGGCACCTGGTTTGACCATGGGCAAGTGGCTGCCCGCTTCTGCACCAGAAACAAGAGCTTCTCATTAGAAAGGTGAGAAATGAGATCTTCTCATCTTTTGATGGAAAAAGTGAAGCTTTGGGCACATAGCGCAAGACTTGTCTCTTATTTTGAGGTCAAACCCTCTCTGTTCATCTGCCCAAGGAAAATTTAACACCAATGGTTTGGTTTTGCATGCATATCAGGTTTTTTTTAGAACAATTGGTTTGCATAGAAAGATGTGAATCTTTCTCCACTCTGCCCTCCTTCCATTTGCTTCAGCGTGCCAAGGTCGAGGCAACGCATGGCTTTGTGGTGGGGGAAGCCTTCTTGGGCGCCTGGCAGGGGCTCCCGGTGCCCGCTCGGGAGCAGGAGAGGCTGGTGGCTGTGGGAGGTTAGAGTCTGTTAGGAAGCCTTAATGATGTTTTGCAACTACTCAGAAAGCAGAGCCAGGTTTCTTTCCCTGACGATATACATTGCAGCCCAAATCCGTCAAGGCTCCTGTATCCAGTTTTAAGCACAGGAGTGGGCCCCCAAAGGAGGTCGCAGGCTGCGGCAAGCCTGTACTTACACAGGCGATGTTGATTCAGGATTAAGGTGAATAGAGCTGGCTTCTCTGGGGATGTATATATTAGACTTTTTGAAAAACTTTTGACCTTAACCATGCTCATTTCGTGTTTTAAGTAATCGTGATGGCTCCCACGACATCATGCCTCCTGAAGCTCGCGGTCGGTCGCTGGCCTGGTTAAAGAGTGAAGGCTTTGAGAGGGGCCAAAATGATTCAAGGAAATAAATCCCATTGAATTGAGCGTGACCTGAACACCTCGCTCCCCCAGGGCCTTTGGATCATCCCCATTTATGTCTTGCTCAAAAATATGAAAAACCCTAGTAACTTTGGGTGCTTCCATTCAAAGATGAACGAGGAATTTGGGGTCTGCTCAAAATCCTGAACTCTTCTCAACAGCAATGTCACAGGCCAGGCACATGGAATATGACCTTTCAGGTGGAAAGTTATTCCTGAAATTTTGACAATTGTAGGGATTTTAAAAGCAAAGTATCCCACAGAAGTATTGTAGCTGAAAAACAAGAGCGGAGGAAAACAAAGGGAATACGTTAAGTTATAAATCCTTCTTCTGTAGTAACTTTTGCACATCTTCAGAATTGCACAAGGCTGAGGAGCAGAAAGGAAATGAAGCAATTTACACACAAACTACAAAACATCTGAGTGAGAAAATATTTTTTTTAATTCTATTGTACTAAACCTAATTTTTCTTAAGTAAGAAAGAGTGAGTAGAAGTGGGAGCAGACATGTCTCTGCTGCTCCTGGTCCCATCACCCTGCCCATGTGAAGGACTCGAGCTGGGACATCCACCACCACAGCAGAGAGCAGCCTGACGAGTGCTGAGTGACAACGGCACTGCCACCAAAGCACATGTGACATTTGCATGAATATAAAATGAATTCATTATAATCATTGCTATTTCCATGAATACCAAATGAACTCGTAATAACTGAACTCCTAAAGAGTTACCATTTTTTGTTTAAAAAAAACAACAACAAAAAGAAGAAACAACAGAAATAGTGGAAACAATTTGACCTCATTATATTTTGGAGAGGTGATATTTAGACAAAATGTTTGAAAAAGTCAAGCATCTGATGATGATTTCTGCCCATTTGTTGTTGTTGTTTTTTTTTTTCATATAAATCTCTCATTTTGAATGCTAAATACCAGATAATGAGGGTGAGGAATTATTTAATTGCTTAGCTGACAATCTCGATTAAGTGTAGGTTTTTTTGAAAATAAGTGTCTGTGCTATAAAAGGACAACACAGATAACGCTCTAGGAGTATACAAGCTAAGGAAGAGTTCATATGTATCACCTTTTAGATAACTCTAGTTTTGAGTCAAACATCTGCTTCCACTAAAACTTCAGAAAATTGGAATCATAGAATCATAGAAGGGTTTGGGTTGGAAGGGACCTTCAAAGCCCATCCAGTGCAACCCCCCTGCAAGGAGCAGGGACATCTCCAACCAGATCAGGTCGCTCAGAGCCCCGGCCAACCTGGCCTGGAATGTTTCCAGGGATGGGGCATCCACCACCTCTCTGGGCAACCTGGGCCAGTGCTCCACCACCCTCATTGCAATTGCAAGGTGTGTTTACTTGTGTTAGAATTATGCACCGTGGACTGCAAATACCGTAAAAACCTGTAATCAGTAGTTTGCTGCAGCCTGCCCAAAATTTTGGGAGGATTCATGCCCCCCTGCCTGGTGGGACACACACCCCTGTCCTGCTCTTTGCTGTTCCCAGCGTGGTCTGCGCTGGCCTTGCAAGGCGCCAGGGTGGTTGTGGCTTTGCCGTTGGTGCTGAAACACAACAGTTTATCTGCGTGGGTGTGGAATCAGATCGGGTAAACGGACTTTGACTTAGCGACATCTGATACGAAAGAGAAAAGCAAATCGCCGTCGTGCTTTTCTCGCATTGCGGGAGCCGCTACTGAAATACCAATTAAAAGCTATAATGGGAGCTTGGGGTGGATCTGTACAATAAGACACTTCTAGGTCAGGCAGGAGGGTTGCAATAATAATAATACCGAGTACATTTCCTTATTTAACTTTGTTTTTTATTGTGTTCAGCCTGCAGCTGATTTTTTTTTTTTTACCTTGTAACATAGTCCCTAATTGAGACACATGAAGCTCATAAGAGGCTTTAGACAAGATTCAGCTAGCCACAAAAGTCATTATCTCATTTTCATTTATTAACATGATATTTCCAATGGATTAACGAGGGTTTCCCTTTTGTTGCCTCTGCTATGGCACTAGCCCTAAAGGGGCTGTTGCGTCTCTCCATCTCAAGTGACTTCTTACTCACATTAGATTACAGTAATGTACACGTTACAGGAATGACATTTATTATACTTCTCGAATTAAAATTCCCTATTTGAAGCAGCTATAATTGCTGGAAATAGGATAAAGTGGACTTGAGCGTTGATTTTAGCAATGAGCTAGTTTCAAAATAACTGCTGGTGGAACTGGGCACGCAGAAAGGCTCTCCCCTGATTTCAAATATCTAATCCCACAGTATTTCTGCAATCTGCGTTACCATGCAGAACTGCTAATTTCAATTTTCTGAAGAAGCCAGAGGCCTTCTTAAGAAACTATCCCCTGTATTTTTCACAGCACTCGTGGTTATTTTTCAAGTGGCAGTGTTCCTACCATTCCACAAGGCTGCAAAGAAGAAAAGCGGTAGCGTGAATTTTGGTTAATGGGGAAAAGCGCTGATCGGTTGTCGTGGTGAACTCCGGCACCGGGAGCCGTGGTGTTTTCCCAATGTGGTTTTTCAGCTTTGCCCCCTGCTCCCCAGTTCTTCCCCCTCTCCCAGAAGGATGCTCGAGCAGCGTTACGGCAAGGACCTGCAGAGAGCCCAGCTGCTCCAGGCGCTGTCTGCTCTTGTCTGACATAATTTAAACCCGTGCTTCCTGCCTTACTTTTACATTTTCCAGGGCCTGAAAGATTCAGTGGGAAACAGAATTCACCTAAGCAAAACCCAGAATAGGCAACTTAAATCAGTGCAGTCTATTTCTGCTTCATCTCACCTGATGCTCCAGGATGCCTGCTACTGGGTTTGATTTAAAATCAAGACCTTAATTATTTGTGGGCGTTAGATTTCTACTGACTGTCTCTTGAGAGGGCTCAGCCCTGAAGAGGGTGAGTTTAACCCTGGCTTTTCAGGAAAAAAAAAAGTGTCTCCCTGCTCCAGCCAACTCTCCCCGGTGCAGCCGGATTTAACGCTGTTCCTCACCCGTGTTTTGTCCAGAACTGCTGTCGTCTGCCCGGGGTGCACAGAGAGATGTGCGCACGGAGTGATGGCTCGCTCTTTCTGGACACCTAAGGATAAGAAAATCTGGAAAATAAGCTGTGGAGGTTGTAAGAGGAATTCTTCCTGCATTGTCTTCTAGGAGAGAAAAAAAAAATAAAAGTAGCAGGGATATTTATTTCAGGGAGCTCCATCACATGTCAAGTTTAAAATTGTAACCTACGGTGCTTTATAAAAACTATTATGAATACAATCACTAACAGGTTTCAACATAAATTTGTAAACCAAAACAGCCCTTGCTGAAGTGTTTTGGAATTTCTTCTGCGCTCTCTATTCTAGAGGGTGCTTTCTGTTTTATTTATTAAATTGCCTATCAAGGCTGGTGTCTCGGAGCACGGGGCTGTTCTGAGGCGCGTGGGGAGGCTGGCAGTGAGCTGGTGAGCCTCCTGCGTAGGATCTCCTCTCTCATCCGGTGTTGTAGCTGGAGTCTTTTCAAAGGAAAGCTTAGGATCAGCCTTAAAAACGTGGGCTTAGCCTTTTGCGAGGTGAGGGCAGGGAAGATGCTTTAAAAAAATGTGGTATGTATATATATATATAAAAGATGCATTTGTAAATCCCCAGGATTTTCTAAAAAACTTTCTCCTTAATAATGAAACTCCTGTAGGGCAAACAGTCTTCACCTGGTGGGTGGGGAGTAAATGTTTGGAGGAATATGTTAAGAAACACAAAAACCCCTTTAAGTGACCCCAAGCCTCTCTGCCTGGGACTCGGGCGTTGTCACCCAGCGTTCGGCTCCGCCTCTGCCAGCCCCTTCCCGTAGTTTGTGCTTCACATCAGGGTTCAGAGATGTGGTCTGCGTTCAGCAGAGCCTGACCAGAAAGGGTGTTCAGAGTGTCTTCTTCCTTAGTTTAAAAAAAAATAAAATGCAAAAATAGTATGAACAGTTGGAATAAAACCTGAGTTTTGGGTAAATTCCAATAATGTGTTTTTCATTGCATGAGATGTGATGCCTGTCAACACTTACAAGTCAGATTCGCCTTCTTTTTGTGTATCTTAAGCAGGCCTCCCCCTTTTTTTTTTTGTAGCAGAGAGGAGTGTCCTGCATATCACGCTTCCATCTCCATACTGTAATTATTAATATAGGCTAGAGAGAGGTCACCTATGTTTTTTGGCAACAGCTACGTTCCCATGTATAAATCATGATAAAGTGCTATTACTCTGTAGGGTACACTGATGTTTTCAATTTACCCTGTGTAGAATATCCTTCCTTTCTTTCTTTCTCCCTGAAAAAAAAAAAAAAAAAAGGAAAAAAAGTCTTTTGTTCCTATAATATAGATAAACTCATAGATTTCACAACCAATAAAAATAATATTAATAAAAATGAGGCATTGTTACAAAGTAGGTCCTAACTATGCAGCCTAATGTTTCAGTAAGTCTGCGGTGCACATCCTTTTATAGCCAATTAAGAGGATGTTTTATTTCCCTCATTAAAAGTGCAGCCCACAGTCACCATGTTGAATCAAATAAGTATGAGTTTGCACATCCTGTGCGCAACCTTTCCTGGAGGCACAGTAGCATTTGTCATCTTTATAATAAAGCTTTCCAATTTTTCTGATTAATATTTAAAAGAAATAACATGACCTGAGGAATATATATATAACATCCTTGTTCGGAGGCGTTCCGTGCTGCACGTCTCTCTCTGGTTTGAGGCTAACGTGCCATTAGATCGCTTTGTATTCTGCCTCCTTCTAAGACCTGTTTTCCTGTGTTTATGTGCAGCAGCGGTCTCTTTGTGCTCTTTTCTTTCTCCCAGGCGAGAGAGAGAGATATCTAATGAGTGCACATAGCATCTCAGTGGTGGCTGTGGCGCTGCTCTTCTTCAGTGTTGCCCTGCGTGGGGAGCAGGGGATGGTGCTCTAGAGGTTGTCCTCTGGGTCATTATGGGTCCATGAGCAAGTGGTTTCGGAATGAAACTCCTCATAGATTTCCAGCAAAGCAGATGGCAGATGTGGGCTGGAGCATGCTTGAAAGGCAAGGTCCTGCCCCTTCGTTTAGGTACCAAAACCTGGGCAGTGATTGGGGACAGCAGGCTCATTGGGTCTCTCTCTCTTCTGGTTCATGTGGCAATTTGCTAATATGACCATTGTGTATGTCGTTGGTAGATGTGACCTAGAAAAGTGTGGCTTCATCTTGTAAAGGCAGACCTTCCACTCCATCCATGTCTCCTGAGGATCTCCATCTGGTAGAGCTTTTCTGAACTCAAAGAGCTTCACGTTTATGATACAAAGTAGATATCTGTGTTAGGACCTCAGGTTTCTTCACGTTGCAGAAAAACTGACTGTTTACTTATATTTTTTGTTGTCATTATTACTACCGAAAAGCGTGTGTCAGATGATTAAAAAGACAGGACCACATCGCAGTGAGCTTTGCCCGACAGTGTAATGCAGCAAGTGAGATATGAAAAAAGGATAAAGAACGAGCAGGCTGAGATTTGACAGCAGAGGTGCTAGAAAATATTTACTCTTATGAAGTCTTTCCAGTACATTAATTTATTGGTCTCCCTCGTATGTTGTCTCTTATTTATTTTCTTTCATTTTTTTTCCCAATACTAATTTGAAGCAAACAGGGGAAAATGAGGAGGGCCAAGGTCAGTTTTGGTATTTTATGTTGGCACCCATCACTAAAGCCCCTTAGGTTCTTCAAACCATTATGAGTAATCACAGCTAGAATAACAAAATATAAGCCTTTAAACTTAAAGGCTCAATTATTCAGGCCTCTCTGTAAATTACAGACAAAGCTAACAAATTTCATACATTAGTCATGGTAAAAAATATTAAATTCCATGGTTTGTCACAGATTAATAGGAAAAAAAGATTAAAACGGCAAGTTGTGTAAGTAATTTAAACAAATGTTTGTCAGAGATTCTGCATGTTTGGCGAAGAATTAAATAAGTGAATATCAGCAGCTAAACTTCTTGCAGAGGAGCCAAACCCTTTTGGGGAAGCTGAGGCGCTTTTTGAATATGGAAGCAATGTTTTACTCAATCCTGTAACACATTCAAAACAGCTGTTACACAAAGAAGAATTTACCGTGCAGTGTTACTTGTATTTGTCTTAATCCAGCCCCACCAGTAAGCCACTCGCAGCGGCAGGAAAAAGGGAAACTCTCCTGTGGACCGAGACTTGGAAGACGCGGAGAAAACCAAGATTAATATTGAAGGCTGGAGTGCTTGTTCGAGGGAGCGATAACACCGCGCACTGCCAGGCAATCCTTTCCATTAAGTAGCACCAAGAAATAACTGCAAAATGTTCTTTACAATGTGTCGGTACTTGGGCAAACACTTACTGGGCAAACCGGTATCAGAGTCAAAAGGATCCCTACTCAGGGATGGGGTGGGGATTTGTCCTGCAAGGGGCTACAGCATCCATGTGTGACACGTCGTGCAACCGCTGCCCACGGCGTGGAGCATTTGGAACATCTGGAATGTTCCCCAAATTCCCCCTGCTAAGGAGGATAATAGCGATGCGCACGGCACGCGCAGTGGTGGATTTTGCAAGAATGACTTGCAAGAGTGCTCAACCTGGGAGAAGTTCTGAAAGTTGTTTGTCTATTTATTTATTTAATTTACTGGGTTTTTTTTTTTCTGTTTATTGGGGAGATGAGGTAAGTCTTCCTTCCTCCGGATCTTCTGGAACTAATAGTGTGATATCAAGAAAAGAAACTCACCCTATTGCCCATTTCAGCCCAGTTCAGCATGCTTTTGATTTTTTTTCACTCTTCACTCCTTTAACTCTTCTTGCTTTGTAAGAGGTAAGCAGAAAGGAAATCAAAGCTGTGGTTGATAGCGAGGGAACCAAGTACTTGCTTTCTGAATTTCTCAACTCCTAATTTACCTTAATTTTCACTCCCTGTTATGGTTCTCCCAATCTACAGCTGCAGACAGCTCTCTGAAAATATGAGTGCGGTGTAACAAATAGCCTACTATTGCAATTTTCTTTTTTTTAAAGTTGCTATTTGCTTGTTGGCTCTTACCTTAACACCCATGGCACAGCGTGCTGTTACGGATGGCTCAAACTGGCATTTTCACTGGGCCAAAATGTTTAGCTACACTGAAACAGGAATTAGAGATGGAGATTTAGGGCAGCCCGTGCCAACATGTATCTGAACACTTCTCTGAGCCCTACAGCTCAGGCCAAACCCGATTTGATGCAGAGATGTCTTTGCCCATTTTCTTAAGAAAGGGCTCTGCCTTTACGTGCTGTCGCCCAGCCTCACCATCGTAGCGGCTCTGGGAACGCTTGCTTTGCAATGAATACAGGCAGAGCGTTCGCTCAGGGGTAGCTTGCTCCATCAACACGGTTTTTAGTGTTTTCAGTAAATCCTCATTTCACTCAACACAACTTTCATGAAATCCATAGCAAGTGAAATGGCAGTCAGAGGGTGGAGAAATATCCAGTCTTCATGGTTTACACCTTTTGATGTGAAGATTCATAGTTTTTATCATAACTTCCAGGGAACTTTGTCTTGTGTATGTGTCTGTTCAGAGTAAAATCCACTGGTGGGCCAGGTGCCCTGTCCGGTGTCTGTGTGTCGGCTGGGATGAAGACACTCCAGAGGCCGTGTCCACTGGCAAAGTTAATTGAACCCGGGTTCGGGATCTGCTGTTCCCACAGCATCTCCATCCCGACTGGAGCCAGGAGGCCTTGGTCATCTCCCACGGGAACTCCTTCCCAGGAAAATTCCCAGCAAAACTTCTCAACAAAGGAGGTTGAGTGTCTTCTGATAAATCTTGGATAAGCATCTGCTTCTGATATTCATTCAAAAACTGGAAGTATTAGGCTTGCTCTGCGTTGATTCATTTCAGCAACTGACCCAGTAGCAGTCTGTATACCAGCATCAATGATTAACTTTGGTTGACTTGAGAGGTTGTCTTTGACCTAGATTTAGAGTCAGGCTTAGATCTTTAGTGGAAGACCCCAGGGTTCATGTTTGACACCACCAAATTGTCACGCAAACAGATCCACAGAAAAACAGACACTTAATTTTGCTGGCTGTTTCACAGACTTGTGCATCATCTGCACAAACTGCAGGACATTCATCTCTCTGGGTTTCAGCCCAGCTTGAGGGCTGATACAGGGACAAGCCCTCTTGCCACCCATTGTGTAGATGTGAAGGTGTTTGGTTTAAACTTCTGGCATAGCAGGAAGGTCTGGGACCACCAGAAATGGGAGCTTTTCACTGTATTCATAGTACCTGGTGCTAATGCTGTTGGCATCTTTCTTTCCCTTGCCTTACCAGAGGCAACGTTACGCTTTCCCCTTCCTATTTCCTATTTCCATCCATGCTGGGTCATTCCTGGGTTCATCCATTCAGTAGGTTTCATTCCTATTTAATAGATTGGGAAGGGAAGAGTAACGTGCACTGAGATGTAAACTGCCGTCCTTCATCCAAACCTCCCTGCCTGGTTCCTTTGCACCCACCTCCTCCAGCTCCCCCCTGCCCCCACCCTTTCCCAAACCTGCTGGGTGGCTTCAAACAGTCTCCTTGTACCCATCCCATGTTTAAAGCCTTCTCTGAAAATAGGTGAACTCCTCTAGCTAGTAACCTGCTGGAGGAGCCTGTCAAGGGCTGGCTGTACGCACTTCAGTCTTCCCAAGAATCAAAGCGAAATGAGGAGAGTCTCACAGAAAAGGGTTACAGAGAGTTTCATGTATTTTTCAGCCTTTTCATGGCTTAAATTACACTTCCCCTTGTTCTAGTTTTAAAAGGCAGAACAGAAAACTTAATTTTAACACTGAAAAATGAAGGCTCTTCAATTATTTATAACATTAAAATGTACAAATGTTTGATCAATGAACTTGAAAAAAACATGCAACTACAAAACCCATTTCACAGCTTTCTAAAGTTCATGTGGCAGAGATAGAGAAGTGAAATGATTATTAACAGACGAAGAGCAGCATTTTAATAACATTCGAGCTGTAATAATGAGGCTGACAAAAGCAAGGGAATTCAAAGCCAACGCTGATCTGATGCTCCCTCCTTAACACGTAGACTGTGCCTAATTTTGCAGAATGCGAGGTGTTGTAAGAAAACTGCTCTTGTATCGGAGACCCCCTCAGTGTGGTGCCCAGTGGGGTGGCAGCAGGATGAGGTACCTTTTGTTTCAGAATTTTGTTATTTTACAGTGGAGTGTTTTGAGTAAATACACAGCTGTGTCTTCATCTTCCTTTTTTTTCTTTTTTTTCTCTCTCAAGCTTTACCATTAATAGTAGCGGAAACATCTTTTTCTCTGAAAAACACTGAAACATGACATTTCCCATGAAGTAGCATCAGGTGAACCCAGCATGCCAAGCAAGGGTCTGTAGAGGGGTTCTATATGGTGGGGCAGCTTCTGGAGCTGCCCAGCCCCTCCAACACCAAACCCAAGAAATGCAACATACTGGCCATATATTGGGATAAGCCTTGTGACACCTGAAAGGCAGAGAGCCCTCAAATTGTTGCTGTAGGAATAAAGCAAAAGTGAGGCTTGTCCACAGCTGCCAGCATCGCCTTGCAGTTGGGGAATTACTGGGTTCAAAGTTGCTCCAACTTCACTGGCTCTCGGTGCCTTCACCGTGGGCTCTGCTCTCCAAGGACTTGACGGCTGGGAAGGGCTGGTGGTGTCCTTCCTTCACGCTAAGAGTATTTTTGTTGGATAGGTACACACGTTTTCTCACAAAAAGAAGTTTATTTTCCAAATACCAACCCTTTCCAGAAAAACAAACACAATTTGATCAGCCAACTACACGACTGCAATAAATCCTGTTTGTTCAGTGCTTTTCCGAGACAAATGGTCACTCTTGTTTAAGAGTTTTAGACATTAAGATGCCTGTTACACAACAGCAAGCTGAAAACTATCTGGTTTTACCGCACTGTAGCAAAACTGTGAATTTTATAAGCAAAATACCTTTCCAGATGGGAAAGAATACATGGACACGAGATACAGAGTGCAGTGCAGGGCTAGGAGTTTGTTGCGCACAAACCTGTGTTTTGTCCTTGTAAAGGTAAGAAAATGATACTTGGGAGAAGGTGGCAAGCCTTGTCCCTGGTTTGCAGCAGTTAGACCTAAGCAAGAGCTCCCCTTGGCTCCACGCTTCTTCCCTTCCTCGGCTCTGTGCGGGAGGAAGAGTCCTGAGATGGGAGAAGTGAGGGACCTTCTCTCCTTTGGGAATATTTTCTTTGCCTTAACGAAGGTGACTTAGGAGACAGCATCCCTCATGAGTTCATCCTTTTGGCGACCAGGCAGCCAAGACAAGGTGCAGTGAGAGGTCTGGGCAGCCCAGGGGCATCCCAGCCCAGGGCCATCTCTTCAGTGGCCTCGTCCACGCCGCAACCTCCGAGGGGTCAGCTGCCCTTTCCTGAGCTGCTGCCTGAAAAACAAGAGCCCAACCTTGATGTCTTGGTCCTGCAGCTTCTAATTATGCCCTGCGCAAGGCCTTAGATGTGAAGTCTGCTGCAGAAGCAGGATGGTGACGACGATGAAAGGGAACAACATCAAAAGTGTCAGGAAGAGGAGAAGGCAACGCCATATCAGTGTTGAAGCTACATGCATATTCCAATTTGCTATGTGACTGTGTTACTAATTTGGAAGGGGAAAAAAATCAGATTATACGCAGAATGGCATCCCATAAGGTGCCTCAGGAATATGCAACCGAAGAAGAGTTTCTTAACAGGGGAGTCATGTGCTGTTGAATCTAGTCTCAACGCACAAATAAAGCATAATTAGGGCTTATTAGGAATGGAGGTAGAGCTGCTGGCCCTCAGGTCTCTCTACAGCCACCCTAGAAGGCATGAACAGAGAGGAAATAAGGCCACAGCACTTACGCTTTGGTGGGGAATGAGTAGGAAAGGGGAACAGCCGTCCTTACACATCCCGATCTGAGAGGATGGATTGTATGTTTTTCAGTCTGGTGTGGCAATGTTTTAAAAATTACATAATTGATCTGGAAGGAAAAAAAAAGAAAGTTACAAAAATTCTATTAATAAAATTTAGTAGATTAATAAGTCTTACTATTACATATAAAAATTTGCTATTAAATATTTAAAAATTCTATTAATAAAATACTAGATTAATAAAGCCTTATATTAAATATAAAAAATTAATTGGTGCCGTTCATCGACTTTGTAACGTGAAAACCACAGCAAGAGACCTGCCAGCCCTTACTTGTAGGCTGATGACTGTGACCATGCGATGGAGGCACAAGAAGAGGATGTTTAGAGCTGAGCAGAGTCATTGGTGACAGGCTGCTAGAGAATGAGCTGGAACATGACCTGATCCAGTATCGCTGAATCCTGGTTGGATTCGACCATTGATCTCTGTAAACCAACCGAAATAAACTATGACATGATGCAAGTTGGGAGCCTGGAAAGTGGCGTAATGGGTTCCTAGTTTGCAAATTTGGGAGGCTATGGAAATCTATATCCTGATATTTTTGAACAGATGTCCCACATCTGCAGTGTTAATAAAAATGAATTTTGCCCCTGACTAGCAAAGGCGTGGTCACACCTCATGTACCAAGGGGGACAGACCCTTTGCCAACATCAGCCCCTCAGGCACTGCCACTTGAGGCACGTGGTGATGGTGGGGGGATGCAGCACCCCGCAGGACCAGGCGTGCTTAGACTTAGGATGAAATAAAATATGTGATTTAGGCGTAAAAAAAAATTCAAATGTCAAAATTATATTTTGAAAAAGATATGTGGAGGAGGAGGTGTTATCTAACACTACTTTATGAAAAAGGAGAAAAATCTTCTCAAGCCATATATATATGGCATTTTTTGCACTGGAGATGTTCGTGCTTTTTTCTTCCAGGACAATGTAAACTTCCATCATTTGTGATATTTTCAGAGATTTTTTGCCCGGAGTTAGACAAAGCAGTACCATTTACCTCTGCTCCGATAGTATTTATAGCCAATGGTAAAACTATTTAAATTAGGATGAAATATTAAAATTAATATTCATTGAATTTTATGTTTCATTATCATTAGAAATTAGTTTATTCTTGGGTAAACAGTTTATAGCAAGTTATAAATATTTTCCGTTGACCTATTAACTGGCTCAATATATTATGAAGTTATTGACAGCTGCAGTAAAATTTACAAACAGCTATTAAACCTTTTAACAGACTAGATATGACTAAGTCTCTACAACACAGAGAAAGGATTTTTTAAGATAATCTTTTACTGATATTAAATTCCTCCAAGATTTTAATATATTGTCAAAGTTTATGGGTCAGAAAATAAACCTAGAGCTTACAAAAAATTTACACAAGGATATTATTTAAGAAAAAGGACATGTAAGTTTTAGTACAGTAAAAATGATGATATAAGCCACTGAAACATAAAAGTACATACCAAATACTATGTTAAAATAACATTAAATGTCTTCTATAAATCCACAAGTCAAGGTTTAAGGTTTTTTACAGTGTCTGAATCTCTTATTATTGTGTCTAGATAATGACACCCTCGCAGTGCAGCACTTAGAAAAGCTCACTTTTGTTAGATGTAAAAGCATGAAATAACGATAGACCAAGAAATCCTAATTTTGAATTCACTGATAATGTAAGGGCTCATACTTCGTAGGCCTGATTCAAGAATGTATTACTCCATCCTAAGCCTGATGTAAATCATTTAAAATCAATAAAAATGGGGCAGCTGGCTGGTGTAAATGGGTCTGCCTTCATTACAGTGCGTGCATGGATGGATGCCAGTTTACACCAGCTGAGAAATTGGCCAGGTGCAGTTATATCGGTGTAAAGCTGTCAGAACTCAGTGATTCATCAGGAACTGCACATTTATGGTAGCTTTTCTCCGTTTCCTTTACATATATACGTATTTAAAAGTTGGGTGGTTCGACACCACCCTTGACAGAAGAGTGATGTCTCGTAACCTGACCCATGTTCGATAGAAGCCTCACATTTCTCTTCTTAGCAAGCATTAGGCACTTGATGGAAAAGAGCCGGAGCATCCGCAGCACTGTGAGATGGAGGAGATTGTAATGCCACAGCCAAAGCATCCTCCAGGTTCAGCTGAAGGACCCGCATCTGAGCTAGGGCTGGACCAGGAGGGTGCCTTACCCCTGCGTGCTCTGCAGAAGCAGCAGACAGGTAAGAGTTTATCCTGAGAGCCAGAGGAGCAACATGAATGCCTTGGGAAGCAGGATATTCGCTATATTCTTGCAGCAAGCATGCTTTGCACTTCATGTACCTAACGAAGTTAAGCCGGGGAGAGGCTGCTGTCAGCCTTGGTGATGCTGCCTGGTCTGTGGTGGGGGATGCAGCCCTCACCATGGAGCTCCGCTGCAGGCCACAGCTCTCTTTTCTAGCCGTTTTCTCCTCCCATGGTTTTCTGAAGCTAAAGAGGTTCTCCATAATTGTAGGCCCACAGCTGGAGAACTCCTAAAGATGGGGTCAAAAAAGGAGAGGACGGTTTGAGCTTACACTTACCTCTTTCAGAGCAACTATCCTAAGAAATGAGGCAACAGCGAAGTACAATAGTCACAGTCCTAGTTGTAACTAGGAGCGTGGCCGTACAGAAAATAGCTCAGAGAAGCTGTTGTGCTCCCCCTTTGATGTCAGGTCATCCATGTATTTTGAGTGTCCCACCTTGAGTGAAGCTGCCTTAGATCCTGCAGCAGAATGGAGCACGCGCTCCAGTTTAACTCAGGTCCTGCAGGACCATCATCAACACTAAAAGTAGCAAAATCAACCTGGTTCGTTTTGTTTTAATATATTGTTTGTAAGATGGTGCTATGCCTGGTGGGCTTTCCACCCCAAAGCCAAACTCCTCATGGGTCTTCTCCTGGAGGGCCAGAGCCACCTGGGTCCCAGGAACTTGGTGGAGCTGGAAGCAGCACTGGCTTGTCTTGTACAGCATGCAATATAACTGATGTGACTTTGTGGTTTCCTACCTCAGCTTTGAAATATAGTGAACTCACAAAAGCTACTGTAGAGTTCAGAACAAACACAGGGGGTATGTTTAGTTATTTGTTTTTGTAGTAAAATAAAATATTTATTATACACAGACACCTACTGTGAACAGAGGGTAAGGCCACTGTGTTTTATCTCTAGGGTGTCATGTTTGACTTCCATTAGGGATGTATTACAGACCTGTGGGTTTTCATGAATTCAGAAAGTCCACTTTGAACACTGATTTCAAAGCCTACAGGGGGTGTGAGGAATGTAAGAACACTGCTTCGTAGGAAGGAACCTGTTGCATCTAACAAACACCTTGTGTTTGATAAGTCAGAGCTGAGGTATGCTATAAAGGCGTTCTTATTTTTTTGTTTTTTTTTTTCCTTAGCATGATTTTAAAGGAAGATTTTCTATTGTTTGCTTTGCAACTTTAGCCCGTCTGAAAGCTCAAGGTGAAGATAATTAATGAGCTTCTGAAAAATGCACCATTACATCAGCATACTTTTTACATTTTACCCTAATTCCCTCCCAATGAATCATATGGGAGGAGAAAACGACCTCAGTGATCAGGTGGATATGATATATTTCCATAAGTGCCTCTCAGATTAATGATGCTGTCCAAAACTCTAAGTAAAGCTTGAGGGAGATGCACGGAAGGGCTGTCAGTGGTGTGTGGTGCTGCAGGCATGGGGGCTGCCAGCCTTGTGCCCTCCACATCGCTCCCGTGGTGGGCAGCGAAGGGTTGGACATGAGAAACGGCTCATGGGACTTGCTGTCATGCAGGCCGCAGCTCGTGAGCAGCCTTTGGGCTAAGTAGATCTATAGTTGCAGGAGGTGGGAGCAGACCCATGTTTTGCTCAGGGCCCAGCCAGTGATGTGAGAACGTTGTCTCAGTCCAATGGAGGGGTTAGAGACAGCAATAGGAAGGCAGAGATGATGTCCAAGGAATCTGGCATGAAAGCATGAAACCTTCAGATGCGGTTTTTCTTCACCAGGACACTTTTTCCTTCTGCCCGCAACCCTGCCTGTGGTGGGACAGCCAAGGAGGGATGCATTCCCTTCTCTTCAGACCCTTGTATCTCACCTTGAACCATGCAATACAGGTGACAGTATATGAAGAGCAGACACCTCAGGTACAGAGATCGGTACCCCATTCTGCTGTTGGATGCCACTTCAGATACTTGTTTTTTCTCGTAGCCATCAAATTAAAAAAAAAAAATACAGAGAAGACCTGAATTTGTGAAACCAATGCAGGAGTGATGCAGCATCATTAAGGCTGTTTTGATTCACCTCCTCCAGACAATGAGTAAGGGCACATTTTGAGTGTTCATTCACTTCTTTATCTGTGTTCTGTTTATTGCTGGCTGGGGAAGGAACGTGCATGGATTAGTTTCCGTAATGATTTTATGGAGAGGTCAAAACCCACTGAATCCAGATAAGTACAGGAGTCAGTGGGCTTCTTACAGACATTGAAAAAGATTTGGCTCTGCTGACTTTTTTTTCACTGTAGAAAGGTCAGTGCAAGAAGTTAACAGTGCCTATTAGGCTGAGCATAACTGGGACTGGAAAAAGTGTGATAACAGAAAGTATGTCTAGAAATAGTCACACATGGTGCTACTAACGAGTCTTCTGCTACTAATTGTACCTTCAGTTAGTTAATGTGTCTTTCTTTTCATTTCTACTTTACTGACACTATTTTGACATGAGGCAAGATGTTCAAAAGAACTTGGTTGTCATTTTTCAGTATCTCATAGTGTTTGCATGCTAAACCCTGTCCAGCAAAATTTTCAAAATACTCATAAAGAAAACCTGTCAGGGTCTACTCTTTCATAAAAACTTTGGTACAGTAAGCAATGAGAAAAAATATATTTACTTGTATCCAAATACTATTTCAGAGGGAATGGGAGGGCAGTTGAACTAGACAGCCTGTAAATATTCACTCTATTTTATTTTGTTTTGTTCTGTTTCGATTTTCCTGGGGATTTTACGTCAAGGATGCAAGCTGCCTTTATCACAGTGGGTAGCAAAGTTCCTGTTGGCTTTGTGGAAACCAAAGGTTCACCTCATTCCTGTAAACTACATCACATATAGTTTTTGGTAGGATAACCTCACCTTTGGAAACTACGTTGGGTCCTACTACTCACTAATGGGATTCTGACCCTGTATCCAAGGTTGTTCCGAGAGTATGGAGCTCTTCCCAGGTCCTACACACACTAATAATACCCTGTGCGAGAGGTTAGCAGCAATAGTCATGGACAGTAAGTCCCGACTTGCTTATGTGCTTCCCGTTCCACTTGAATTCAACCATTAAATCTGAACTTCCAGTTCAAATTAAATATGTCATGACCAATGTCAGCTATATGGACAACTTCAGAGTGGAATAACCCAAGGCAATCTGCTCTGATCGTATCATGCCTTAAGTCTCAGACTAAATCCAGGGGGAATTTAATAAAATAGCTCAGTCAAGCATTGATCTTTTCCTGATGGGTTTTTTTTTTCCCTTTCCCATGGTCTTCTTACACACATTGCCCCTGCTTCCCCTTTGCAAAACAACACTGTATCATACAGGAATAATCCAAACTATTTCAGTAGTGCAGCTATTGCACCTTTGCTATTGACCTTCTCACTTCCCATCTCTCATCCGATGGCAGTGTTCTAGTTTGACAGTATTAAATCATTTTGTTTCTCTCCCTCTCTGCCCGTATGCCGCTCTGCTGTTATATTTGTTACATAAAGTGTGTAAAGTGTTGTAAAATGGGATGACAGTGCTGCAGGAAGAACAGTGCAGTGTTGCATTGTTGTCCAGAGCATTTGTAAGCGGAGCCCGGAGATCCTGTTAGAAGATCAGTTTTACACCTCCGTTTGTCCATCCCTGTCACTGTGGAAGCAAGCCAAGCCCAGCACATGGCTCGCCAGAAAATTCAGTGGATGTTACTCGAGCACGACACTGAGGTGTCCCGCTGGAGATGAAGGGCTGGCAGTCCATCACAGGTCAGCCCCTGGGGTTAGCAATCAGGGGAGAAGGGACCAACCTTGGAATACGTGTGCCATGGATGCTCAGAGAATGGGACACGAGCATGTAGGAGACTCATAACCTGTTTAAAACTAATATTTTGTTACCTCCTTCAGGATATAATATTATATCTAGTAGAGTATTGTAATATACAACATACTACCCAATAGAATATAATATATATCACACTTTAAAAACATTCATTTTAACTTTACTCATCAAGCTATAACACTTAATATAGGATCCAATAGTGTAGTCACCATTTTTATATGGGGCAAAAATTGCAGTCCACAGCACTGCCAAAACATCAGGGGAGCATTACCATTGCCACTGTAGTGCATGAGCTGTCCTCACTTCTTCCTTCCCCATTACTTTTCTTTCAAAAAATAGTTTCTGTGGGATGGTAGAGGAGGGCATCGTTACTTCTGGACTAACCAGGAGTTCCTCATGAGGAGGGTGTAGCTGTGAAGCAGAAGTACAGGCCTGGTTTTGGGACCGTGGGACAGTCGGCTGACAGTAGAGGTCCCTACTGGAAACCCATTGCAGAGACGGTGGTGAAAACACACACTAATGAATTGATGGTTGGCAAGCATAGCATTTACATAAAGTCCAGAAAATAAAAGGTTGCATTATACAACTTTGCCTTAAAAATAAGTCCTTGGGTAAGATCCCTCTCTGATTTGAAACCCTTCCAGGATTTGGAAGGGTTTCAAATGAAATTAAAAGAAAAACAAAGCTCAGACTCCTGAGATCGCTCAACTACATACTGAAGAGTGAGTGTGAGGGTATGTTTTGTCTCTAAAGAAAATATCAGAGCCTGTAGCAGTCAAGATAGTTTATAAGCATGAACATAACTTTGAATAGCCCTAGCTCCAGTTTACCATGACCTCTGCGACTCAACTCAGAATAAAAGGTAAAAAAAATATTCCCTTAATACCAGCTATACACTAGAAAAGATACTTAAACTCAGCAGATTTGAAAATCACAGCCATGTCTGGTTTCTCATGATGATACTGATTGACCTTTTCTTTTCATTTTATTTTATTAATTATAAAATAGAAGTTTTCACAGGAATCTAAGAAAATAACTCTTCTTTCCCTAAAGATGCGATGCATGCACCCATCAGGAAACACAGGCAGGTAGACTATAAGGAGCCTTTTATTCGATATTTGAAAGTGTTCCTTTGTTTCATTTCTCTCTAACTCTTGCACGTTTCTCCCCTTGCTGTGAAGTGGTTAACGCACAATCTGATTTTTTTTTGTTTTCACAAAGGCAGAATGCGGCTGCTCTTTCTCTACACACTGGCCCTTTTACACAGCTCTCCTCGCCGTCTGCAAAAGGGCTTTACTGATCTGCCAGCACAAGCTTCCCTTTGTCCTGTCCGTCCTATCAGGTACAGTCAGCGGTGCCAGGAAGTGGTACCAGCGGAAGGGAATGATCATTTCGGAGTATGGATGGATTGCGCGCCGCTGGCCATACCCTGGCATCTTGCCTTGTCCTGTTCCACCTCAGCTGTCATAATACCTCAGCCATGTGTTTTCTTTCCCCCACACTCATCCCGTCGAGTGGGCTGTGTACTCTAAACAGCCCGGCATAGATATGTCTTCTGCCTGTGCTGAGACACATTGATTGTTACTTTGCTTTTCTTTGCAGTGCAGTAGATTAATTTAAAATTTCAAAACCTAAAGATTAACTAGGTTGAGCATTTTAGGGTATTCATCTGCTCTTCTTTTCAACTCCTTACCTTAAATCCAGCTTACCTCCAGCTCCAAAACATGTGTGATGACCTATCAGGGACCTGTCAACAAACGTATACTGTGGACTGCAGCTCCCCTTGGTCCATAGGCAGTTGAATTGCGTGCCATGAGTCCCCATGCCGACAAAATCGTTCCCAAGGCTGACCTACTGCAGCGACATTGCTGTGACTCTAGGCAGGATCACTCCAAAGCTTCTCAGCCATGTGCATCTTTGCAAGAAACATGCCATAAAAGTGAAAAGTGGTGCTACTGTAGGCCATCAGCAAGGTCAAGAGAGGCACCACAAGGAAAGGACTTGGTGGGATGTTTGTGCTTGCAGGAACTAAGTGTCCAACATTCCCTTTCACTCTATGGGGTGGAATGCTTCTGCAAAGCATGGTCCTTCAAGCCCCCTTGGAAGGAGTAAGCAGAAGCTCACCCCCAGCATAAGAGTCCATGCTGTGGTTATTGCTGGCCATAGCTGTTGGATAAGGAGCAGCCAAAGCCAATTACACCATGGAGACATGGAGACACCCACACTCTCTGTGCCAGCTCTGAACCAGTATACCAAAATTGGGAATATTTTCGCAGCGGTACAATGTGTACTCACATTTAATTGTACGTGTGACAATACGTACAATTACCAATATTGTGTGTGTTTAGAATGCTGGGGAGATGTGGAAGTCCTTCAGAACTATCAGCTCTACTGAGTGGTCTTTTCTGTGCTTGGTGATGTCCCACATTAGTAATAGCAGCAAAGACACGATGTTTAGAAGTCTCTTCAGAAGGAGTAAGAATTAAAGGTAGGATAGGAGGAACTTACTGGTTTCTGTGTTTAAATGCACTGGGGACTCCGGAAAACATCAGGTTGCATGAGCTGAGGATGTGGCTCCTTAGTGGGTGAACCAAGAGAAGGAAAGGACAGACATTGTCTAACACGTTTGAAAAGGGTCCTGTTGCTGAGGACTCCAGTAAAAAGAGCTAAAACACCCAAGCGCTGAGGAGATTTTGTTCTTTTTGAGTGCTTGAACTTAATGGACTTTTCTGGCTGAGCTGTGCAGTACAGAAAGCAGCATGACACTTCCCATCTCTGCTCCCTGCACTTGTCAGAGACTGTTCAGGTCACAAATCATTCACAACTTTACTAAGGTGATTCTTACACAGTCAGTCTATATCTTTAACACAAAATCAAGGAGGGGGAAAAAAATACATATATCCCATTTTCCTGAACCAGCTTTTCTATTTCAATAAGCACACTGTGATATGCAGGCCCGTCTGAGAGCCAGTTAGAAATGCCAAATATGCATTTAGTTTCAGTGCACATGCCAGAAAGCCCAAGGTTTCTTTGTCTCTCCCCAGCGTACCACTTTGCTGGATTTTTGCCCACCAACTTCCTTCCTTCTCCCTTCTGGTCTCCTTTTTGCTTCATCTCTGTGCATCTCCTGCCCTGTTCCTGGCCGGTGGGTCTGGGCTGCCCTCCCAGCACCCTCCCACGGGCACTGCCAAAGCCTCATGATGGGTAAACTGGTCTTTAAGGCAGTAATTGCCACATCAGTCGTTTTTGTTCTTCATATTCCATTGCAGCATGGCAAAAATGTACACAATGCCGTGTTTGCTACGAGTCCTCCTCAAAATGTTCTGGTGAGCTGTGCTGAGTGCACTGTGAATGGCGGTTCTCTCCCCACACAACCAATGTCTGTCTATCTGTCTGTCTACGAGTAGATAATTTATTGCCTCCCAAAGATATCTTCAGGTTTTTTTTCACATATATATGTGTGTGTGTGCATGTGTGTGTGTGTTTACGACATTTTTTAGAATTCTCTCTTCTTTCCATTTAGTATTTTCCTGCAATGAGTTCAAAAAATCCAGTGAATTTGGGAACTCCTCTATTTTTCAGAAAATCTTTGCTCTGTTTCACATGTGCCATCAGCTGAATACAGTTGAACGGTGCTCTAACATTAACTTCAAAAATCTTTGAATCAAATTAAATGACAGTGTGCTAGGTGATTAGGTACAACCCCGAATGATGTGGTGTCCTGTTTGCAAACAGATATTTAAATATGACCTAAACATATTTAAATATATGTTATTCACTCTGAAGTATAAAAGTATTATATGTACTAACAGTCGTGAATTATTTAAGAAACTAGACTAAAAATGGCAGGTGGGGCATATGTTACCAAGAAATGAAAAAGAATTTAAAAAAAAAAAAAGTCTTCCAAAAAAGAGCCTTAGCAGGTTTGGTATTTAAAGACAAAGCTGTCTTGAGCTGAGTTCACAAAAAGGGCTTAGTGTCAAATGCTTTCAACTTTTTCTTTTTTTTTTTTGCATTAAATGAACTGTAATTCAGCCAAATCAAATTCCTCAGATTTGGAAAAAAAAACCAAGATTCCCTCCCAAGCCCAGGAGAAGCAGGCCAAGTTTTATCCTGACAGGAACGTTTTTGCCAAAGTTATAAAAACTGAAGTGAAAGTAATGGTGCTATATCTGGCATTTATAAAGCAGCTTCATCCCAGAAGGTCCTAAAGCACATTACATACAGCAGGCTGGATTCCCCAGTCCTTAGTCATATCTTGCTCATACACATTCCCATTAAAATATACAGAATCTGAGAGCTCAGGCTTGAAGATCCCGTGCAGGAGCGCACAGTTTGGATCCTCCCCTATGTCATTCGTGGTGGGAACTCATTGGCAGTAGACTGGGACCTTGGTTTTACTGGAGATTCAGTCAATAATGAGTGCAAGTGCCAGCCATCACAATGCAGCTGGAGAAGCATGTTGCCCATCGGCAAACCAGCTTTGGTTCAAAACTGGACCGTGTAGTTCAATAGTGTATGCTCTGCCACAGGGTCATGGACACCAAAGCCAGGGTTTGCTGCCAGCTCTGTTGGGATCTTGGTGCCAGCCGATGCCCTGCTAACACAAGTGAGCTCCTCCATCCCTATTGATACCGAGCTTTTGCTTAGTCCTGCACTATCAAGCTATTTGTACTGCGTGCCTTCTGCATTTTGACCTGAACTCAACGCTTAAAGCTTTCAGTACTACATTACTTTTTCCAAGACTTCACTTGGCTTTAAAATAATTCAGTTTTCTGCAGGAATGCCTGCCCTAATTCTATGCATATATGTATTTCCCATAGATTACACAGGAATTTCGTATTTTCTTTGTTATATTTTTGCTTAGATTTTGCCTATTTTGTGGGTAGGCGTTGTTTTCCCTATATTTAATTAATAGGTTTTGACTCTTAGTAGTTTTGAGTTGTTTTTTTTTTCTTCCACAGGAATCTTGCAGAGCTCTCAGTGAAAAAAAAAATTTAAAAAAATTCCTCCTATTCTCTCCTAGATTTGCTTACACCTAGCATATTTTGTTAAAGAAAATACTTTTGCCACGGTATATATGAAGAAATGAGTAGATGAAAGGAACATTTTAAGGGTGACTGTGTAACCTCAACTGCTGTGAAATCTGGAGGGGAGATGAGCACAGCATCCTTGGTACCTGATCTCATCCCTCTCCTGCTTTAGGTCCACTCCTTAGTATTGACTAAGGGTAGAGCAGGGCAAGCTGATTCCCTGCATTCACATTAAAGTGAGAATATCCGCTTAAGTAATAAGATTTTAATTACCCAAGTCAGAGTTTCATGTTAAACTCTAATCTGATACATTACCAGCCTAAATTAATGTCAAAAGGTGTCTGTATAGAGACTTCCCTTCATTTAATGATGGTTATTTTGGGGCCTAAACAAATTATTTGCAAAAATCTCCAGACCACTGTAGAAATCGCATTTCCAATGCTAATAAACTTTTGATTTACAATTAGTCCTCTACTCACTGCAAAGGGTGGTGTTGCTTTGATCAGCAGCCGATTTACTACAAGCATTTGAACAAAAGGGTGTCGGGAAGAAGCATTTTTGTAGTGTGTCAACACGGATGTACGTGTGAAAAGCCATTTAATAGCACTGTAGCTAGGGTGGGATACGTAGACCGTATCCTTGGCTTTATGCGTTCGTTAGGTCCTAAAGAAAACTCTTGAAGAAGCACAGAATGATCTTATTGTCCACAAATGTTCTCTCTTCTTGACACAGTTTTCTTCAAAATTCACTCTAGGAATTTTTATGATTAAAAACATTGATTCACCTTTTTTTTGTCTTTATTAATTGTTTCTTCTTTGTTGTTGGCTAGACTTCTCAATCATGCTATAGAAAGCAAAACAAGCACTTTAAATGTTACTTTATTAACTAAAATGAACCCTTCCATAGCATAAAAACCCCAAAGTCTCTTAGCACCTTGTAACCACAGGTCTACTCAGAATTAACTACAAAGTCCCGAGAAAGGGTTAATGCTTGCTGGCAGTTTTGCCATATTAGAACAATTACACTGATTCATTGTCTATGTCTAATGGCATAATCTGATTGTAAAGACAGCAGAGTGGGCGTTGGAAAATATACAGCAGCCCACTATAGTCAGTGTGAGGCATAACAGGAAATGACTGTGGGTGTTAACCATGTCACAAATGGTTGGATTAAATGCTGACTCCACAGCTGAAAAGCCAAATAAAGATATGGGAAAGCAACTGTATATGTTTCAATAACAGTTAGGAGACTATCTAATATTGTTTTTAGCAACAGAAAGGAAAATTGCAGTGAAAAACCTACTGCAGGTGATTCTACTTAAAAATGTATTTACTATCTTTCTAATGTGTTAGCCAATAAGTAAAACTGTTTCAAATAATTTGCTACTATTCATTCAGAAAGTAAGGTATTTTATATTGAAATAAATAGGAAATATAACTCCTGATTACGATATTGTCATTAAGGTACTTATTTTCAATTAAGAATTTTTATTAGCTCTCATCAAGTTGAGTAATGAAAGTGCTGTAAAATATACTTCCTTTCCCACCCAGCCCGCTCCCTCCTGGCCCTTCTGCAAAGGCCTCACCTTTCTGCAAAGGCAAGAAAAGAAAAAAGAAAAGAAATAGGAAAGAAAAAAGAAAAGAAATAGGAAAGAATAGAAAAGAAATAGGAAAGAATAGAAAAGAAATAGGAAAGAATAGAAAAGAAATAGGAAAGAAAAGAAAAAAAAAGAGAAGGGAAAAGAAAAGAAAAAGAAAAGAAAAGAAAAGAAAAGAAAAGAAAAGAAAAGAAAAGAAAAGAAAAGAAAAGAAAAGAAAAGAAAAGAAAAGAAAAGAAAAGAAAAGAAAAGAAGGAAAGAAAGGGAAGGAGGAAAAAAAAATAGAATTTACCAGTGTCCTGAGCTTATTTTCCTGCTGCCCCATCCATCAGTCGAGTTTCAACCATGGAGATGCAGTGCAAGATGTCCCCTGGGCCAGGTCCTGGGTGGGTCCCTGATGGGCAATTTTTTTGCTTCTCCTTTCTTTTCCTCAGGGGGAGGACTGGCCCCTGCACTCACATTTTGCTGAAGTCCCCGTGGTTGGGCGTTTGGTCACCACGGACGGGACATCAGGGCTGGGGCTTCCTTCCAAACCCCCCCCGATGCAGCCATCCCACTCCTGGAGGAGAAAAGGGTCTGGTTTTAGACTGGTCATCTCAATAATTTAGTAAAAATGGGCACACTTATTAACTCTTTTTTATTTTTTTAAACAATTTTGGCCTCTTGGAGGAGCTAATGCAAAGCAAACACTTTTTTTTTTTTTAGGCAAGGGCTTTAAAATCACAATAAATCCATTTTGATTGTAAATGTATTTTCAGCTACATTTTATCAAATAATCTTACCAAAAAATCTAATTTATGAAGTTATGATGATTTAAATTGTTCTTTCCCTCTCTTTCTTTCTCTCTCTCTCCTTTCTCACACATATTCTCTGGAGGATCTAAAAATAAGCCTCTAGCTATACAAGTCAGTGCTCTAGGTTTATCCCAGAGACTAAGCAGTATTTCACAAAATACCTTTATTATTTTCTGGGGTTCCTCTGCATTGTGCGAAACCTCCAAGGTTATTTGAGATCAGACATGTGAGGAAAATGGACACACTTGAGGCAAGGGTTGGGAGGAGGAATTTCAGAAGCTGTGCTATATACAAATTTGTATTTTTCTTGTGCTTGGGTTACACTTTCAGTGACTTTTGTTTGCTTCTTATTAATCTAAAAGGTGTCGGTAATCAACATATGAATGTGAAGGTGGAGTTGTATGAAATTCTGCGTCTTGTCTCTTAACACTTTCAGCCTCAAAAATAAGAGGTTTTTATATTTTGTATGTAAGGGCTTGATTCTATACCATTGACCTTAATAAAAGGGAATTCACTGAGTTCATCTGGAGGAGAATAAGACCATAAAGAAGACTGTTGATTTAACCAAGTTTTTCTGAAATAATATTTGGTGGGTTTGTTTTTTTTTTTTTTTTTGATGAAATTTGAATATACACTCCTTAGGTAAGCACTTGGGTAACACAACGTAAACAGTTTGTAGTGATGAGGTAATGAAAGGAAGATCAAAAGGCAGGCGGGCAAGGCTGACAAATTCCCAAACGTCCTTGCAGAGCCCTGCATCCCTAAAACGATCTTTCAGCACTGTCCAAGTGCAGCTTCCGATGGAGGTCAGCTGCCAGTCTGTTAAAAAAACAAAGAGCAACCCAGCCACACAAGTTAAAACCTGACTGGATTATCTTTATTGCTTACAAACACAAATATACGTATTTCCTGTGCATCTATCTGTGTCAAGATGGAACATCCAAGTGCAAAACACAGCATGGCTGAGGATACTGGGAGAAGGCACAGCCGCGTGGTAACCAGTGTCGTCGGCTCGCAGAGGCAGGGAGCCTTCCCGGCCAAGGAAACCCCTCCCGTCGTTTTTGCAAAATTACTTGTGGCCCCGCAAACACCTCCTTGAAGAACTGACACGCTTTTATGGCAGGAAGAATAAAACAGGATTTCACAGTCACTTGTCTTCGCAGTAACCAGCTTCTCACTTCCCCCAGCACTCCCCGGGGGTTCGTGGCTGCTTCAGGTGCGCTCCTCTGTTTATGGCCCAGCAGCAGGATCAGTTTTCCCCAGATCTCCTAATTCCAGCTACTGGGGTGGCTTTGTCCAGTGGATGGTGACCGAGGACGGCCTTGTGATTAGGATAATTAGCTCATTTGGGTTTTGCCCCCTCCCCGTGCTGCGCGTCAGAGCCCCACGAGCAGGTCGGGCACGTCTGGCTGGGCAGAGGGTACTCGCGGCACCAGCCCCGCGCTGGCACACGGGGACAGGAGCATCCATCCCTGCTGAAAGAGGCTTCTTTCTCGCTCTGCTTCCCATTGCCACCCAAACAAGGGACAAAATAGGTGGGGTTTATGGCCTTTTTGTGCTTTGATTCCTAAAATGCTCTTCTCTATAAAGGTCTAAGTTGGGGGCATCAACTCACAAAATCCTTTCCCTCTCCTTAACACAGCGGTAAAAGAAGGAGGGAAGGTAAACATTGGAAGTCCATCAAAATCCAAAGGATGGGGTAGTGTTTGACTCCCTCTTATGCACCCGTTCAGGAAAGATGCCACAGGGATAGGAGTTTGTCATCAAAACTAGCAAGAATGATGCCTGTCCCTCAGTGTGTAAAACGAAATAGAAACCAATTTAACCTAGATGCTCCAGTTCTGGCTTGCAGTGTCTTTCCCCAAATTGAAAATAGTTTATTGTTTTATTGAGCCCAAATGCTACACAGAGATGGCTGCTGGCACTGCAAAGATTGCAGCGTTTAGAGGCGTAACCATTTCTAACATATTTTAATATAAACAACTAGTAGTGGAAATTCTGCCAAAGTTTGGTTTTCCTACGTGGCTCTGTTTATAACACAAAACCAAAAAGTTGGGAAACCTTTATTGTCTCAAATTGTCCAAGTGCCAGCAAAGAGCATTAAAAACGGGGTGTGCACAAGGTGCACCCCTTAATTGTTGCTCGTACAATGGAGTGAGTCTGTGTTCTGTAAATGAGTGTGCGTACCCCTTGCGTGATTTACTGTACACCTCCAGTAAATTTTCTTGCGGGAGATTTTATGGTGCCTTGTTGAATAGTGAACGTTAAGTCAAACCTTCCTGTAGCCGAGGCAAATAGAAGCCAGATCTGCAGAGAGAAAGTAACAAGGAGTTTTTGTTAATGTGTATTCCTGCTCGGAGTAACAGAACAGTAACTCTACCCTAATGAAAATTAAATTTACTACCTTTTGTTTTGTAGTTGTATTTAAAAAAAACCCCAAATCCGCACACCCTTGTTAATCACCGTGAACAGCTCTCCTCAACCACCAGAATGACAAAAGAGCACTAAAATGCTCTGGCTGGATTCCAGGTTGGGGTTTTTGGTTTGTTTTTTTTTTTTGCTTTTTTTTTTTTTTGAAGACTTTCTGAAGAAAATTCACATAACATGCTTTTTTCTATGGGAAGCATGTTTTTCCATGATTCATAAACTCGCTTTTATCCAGTCCATGAAAGGACCTCTCTCCATTATGCAGACCAGAGCTGACACATTTATGTGCAAAATTGCTGGAGCATTTACACCACTATTCATCAAGGCAGCGTCTGTGCTCCAGGAATATTGCAATCACCTGGCACAACCAGTTTAACACACATGCACAAATTCTTGGAAGACTGTGTTATTGTAACACGTAACAAAACCTAACAACTACTGTACTACTGAGCCATGTATATAAACAGTGCCTTTTGCTCTCTTTATCAGACACAGGAATAGGAATTCACAAATGTCATTATACTATTAATGTCATATTGAATAATAAGTGATCTGTGTAAAACTGAGAATATCAGTTTGTTCAGGAAATTGCTAAGAAGAAATGCTCTTTTCATCCCCAATGCAACCAATCCAGCCCGTGCTGTGGTAACTGGAAGTCATAGAATCATAGAATCATAGAATGGTTTGGGTTGGAAGGGACCTTAAAGCCCACCCAGTCCAACCCCCCTGCCAGAAGCAGGGACATCTCCAACCACATCAGGTCACTCACAGCCCCGTCCAACCTGGCCTGGAATGTTTCCAGGGATGGGGCATCCACCGCCTCTCTGGGCAACCTGTGCCAGTGTTCTACAACTCGCATTGTAAAAAATTTTTTCCTAATATCCAATCTAAATGTACCTCCCTCTACTTTAAAACCATTACCCCTTGTCCTATCACAACAGGCCCTACTGAAGAGTCTCTCCCCATCTTTCCTGTAGGCCCCCTTGAGGTACTGGAAGACCGCTATTAGGTCTCCCCGGAGCCTCCTCTTCTCCAGGGTGAAGTCACACCTGCCCAATTGGTTGCACGCGAGATGAATATCCATTTTTCTCTTTTTGATATAAAATATTTAACCACCATCCCTTATTGTTACTCTCCTCTGTCTATGCTGGAGAGCACAGCCACCCATCCTTCGCTGCCATCACACCTTGTCATGACGCCTGGAAAAGGCACACCGTGTCTTCTGCTGAGGACAGATGGGTTTTTTCTTATGCATGGGGAGCTGAAAGGGCTTGCCAAGGCGCCATCTTCCTAACTCATAGACAACACCTGAACCCCTAAAACCTGAACTGCAGCACATGCAAGAGCTTTTTTAGAGGACTGGCATCTCAATGCATTTCTCAACCCCAGTTCTGCTTCAGACTCGGGCACCTCAGATGCCAGCGCCCACCTGAACCAGTTCTCACCCTGCTCTGGGAGCCAGGACCACCCTGCACTGTCACCAGGATGCAGGTGGCCACTGTGGGACAGGTGACGTTATACCCTGCGGAACACAGCTTTGCCATCCCCAGACAGGATGGAGTTGGTTTATACAAATGTGGGGGAGACAAGTTTTTAGCTTTCAAAATCGCCGTGCCTTTCAGGTGAGAAAAACGTTTATTTTCATGAGGATTTTCACTGACTGTACTAGCAAAGATTTTTTAAAATTGCCTAAATAAGTATTTACATGATACTGTAACCCAGAGTGGTTTCAAAGGAGCCTTTATGATCTGTCAGGTCAATAATCTGCATTTTTAAAAGTCCCTGAATACATATTTGCATGATCTGTATTTCAAAAGCTCTAGTAAATATGTATTTGCACAATAGACCATAACAATCTCCTTTAAGCCATCGTTGTCTATATATAGTGTTAATCCTCATATATTCCGAAGGAGTTTTATTTTCCAAAATAGCTTTTATTAATAAGATGTTCAGATGCTGCGGTTCTGCGGGCGATAGAAGGATGTAATCAAAAGGGATGAAGACGGCTTTTCATGCAATTAAAAACTGATTTAAAAGTTAGGCCAACGGTGTAAGCAAGCACTTGGTTTTCCCCCTCCCCTTTTATTTAGCCCGCAGAGTTTTCCCACAAACCTCCCTCTTTGCAGATCCTCTGCTGCTTTCTGCCCCGTTGCAGGTAGACCGTATCCTCCTGAGGACCTCCCTCTGGCAGGCAGCCAGCAATATTTCCAATGAAATCTTTTCCGTTGTGCTCCAGGTGGGAGAAATGGGGCAGAGAGCGGCTTTGAGCCAGGGATCTAAAGGATGTTTTAGAGCAATAAATTTATGGACCCAAAGAGGGTTTTTACGTCAGGGTCTGCTTTGACCAAGGTCTTGTTGGTGTTTCCGTGTTAGCCTGGGAAGAAAGACTGGACTTGGCCTTCGACAGAAGCGTGTTTAGGCACGAGATGCTGATACCTGACATCCTCTGACTATTTTGCTTTGCAATCTCCTCTGGGACGTGCTGGCTCTGACCCTGGTATGGTTCACATCCCCGGGTCATGGCCAAAGGCAGTGACCAAACTCTGTGTTCATCAGTTCTCGTCAGCAGTTCCAACCGTGTTTCTTCATCTCCACCACAGCCGGCTTGGCAAGATGCTGTATGGCACAACCTGGTGCAGCTTTCTTCCAGTTATTCTGGCTGGGCATGAAGTAGCACATTCATAATTTTTTGCCGCAGCTGGAAATGGACATGAGAGTAGGGGATGGGAGTCTGGATTTTCTAGAAGAAAACCAGTTCTGTTGAAGTTAGGCATTCTTTGTCCCAGTAACCTTCACCGTTGATGTATATGACCCTCTTAAACATGGAGAATAGTTTTTGGGTTTTAAGCATTTGAAATGTCTTTAAATTTTAGAATCTTGGCTTGGCTTCATACACTTACACAGCGAGTTTTCTATCACCGTGTCAAGGCCTCAATTTTCACTTTTGGTGTACTGCATATGCTAATTTATGTACAATTACATTATCAGAGCAGAAGTAAATGCTATTTTGTCACTGCTAAGAATATTATTGTGAAGTTATCAATATTCTGATCATAATAATGTATTTCTTTGAATACGTGATCCTGAACTTACGCAGCTTTCAGATACAATCAGAAATTATTTGGTGTATAAAATTATAGCAGGTTTGATGACTTTAGTTGCCTTTGCCGTGAGCAGATATACCATTTCTCCAGCTACTTGTATTATTTGTGTAGTTTCATGCATCTCACACTGAATTAACTTATTTTAGTGGATTAGCTTCAATCCGAGACCTTCAGTCCCAGCAGTTTGCTGACTGCAACTTTTGGTTCTGATGTGGGAGGGCAAAACCTAAATAAATAAACCTAAAAAAGTCCTCTGTCCCCAGACCTTGGCCACCTTCCCTCCACCTCAGCCAAGCGCCCAGCGCGGTCAGGAGGTTTCCCTGCCGCTCCTCCACCTCCTGCTCCTCCTCGCTCGGGCATATGGCGCAGGTAAAAGAAGGAGCCTGCACATATTGTTTCTGTTTGCGAAGGAAGTACACCCTGCACTTTCCCCGAACATAAATTCAGCCAAAATGGTATGTCATTAATCAGGTGCAGAATCTGGAAAATTCATACAGAGACTTAGTGTCTTATATTAAAAGCAGCAACTTATGGCTGGTTAGTTTGTTTATTGAAAATGTTTTATTAGCACTCTACCTTGCAGAATGTGAAGAATAGGACAAAATGAGATTATTTCTCCATCCGCCTCTAGCTCAGATTTTCTGCATAAACAATTTGGATCATGAACTCTAAAAATACACGTGTTGGTGCCATAGCCTACACAGAGCGTAAGTCGCTCAGATCATGGGGAATGGTAAAACACAGTGCCGGGTGTTTCCAGACTTAGAAGGCTTCCTCGCATAAATCTGAGTCAAAGATTAAGCTCAAGCTTCATAAAGCTCACCTGGCTTTTCTTTATAGTGCTATGAAACAGCACCTTGGCTCCTACGCACTTGGCTTTGGATGACATGCGGGTGCTTTGCCTTGGAGCTGCAGGAGAAGCTCACGCTCCGTCCAGCATCATCCCAGCCCCAGCGCTTCAGCGCGGAGCAGAGGCAGCAGCTCCCCCAGCACACACACGCACAAGGTCCCTCATTTTTCCTATGCTGATAATTGCCTATTAACATAATGCAAATTGAAACCCCTTCCCTAATGCTGGAGCTCCGGTGCACAAAGATTTTCTTGCTCCATTAAAAAGACAATTTTGCCCGGGCGGTAATGGAAAACGTCAGACTCAGATAGGAAAGTGGGTGCCTCTAAGTATTTCATATTTTACAGAAATATGTTTTAAGTGAAATACTGCCTGACAGATAAATTACATTGGCTTTGCGTACGTACCCGGCTGATTTAGTGCTACCAGCAGTGCAGATGGTTGGCGACAACTTGGTAGGTGCTTAAACATCTTGGTACATGAATGCAATTTTTGCACTAATGCAAAACACTTGCAGAATGACCCCTAGTATGTAATGTTTTCCATTGAGAGAACTGATTTGGACTTACAGAGGAAAAAAAGTAATATACAAATTACTTTGGGTAACCTCTAGCCTTTAAAAAGAAAAGAAATGCAATTATATCTGCTCTCTGCAGCCACAGTTTAATGAAAACAGAAGACTGAAGCGGCCTCTCTAAGTTTCAGAACTTACAACAGGTCCCTGCTTATTAACAGAGCGGTTGTACTAGCAATTTGTTTTTGTAATTATGTTCTTTGTGGTCCACGCAGTTTTCAAACAGTGATGCAAAAAGGACAGCTGGAAATACTGCTGGTTGCTTACCTAATCCCCAGTGAGAATAAAAATAGATAACAGTAAATGAGACTGTATGTAGGAAGCTGAATTAACAGTCAAAGCTGGGATTTTTTTTTTTTTAAAGACACAGTATACTTCAATTTCTGCATTAAAAGATGGAGATGAAATGTATTAAATATCAGGAGGAATACTCGGCCCTTTGATGATGTGAATGTGGAGCAGAGCTCGTTCCCTGGCTTGAAACAACCCGGTCTCCTACAAAGCAAATCATGAGCTTGACCACAAAAGCGCTGATATTTCCCGCGCAAAAAGTGAACACCGAGGCAAAATGGTTGCTTGTGGAGCGGCGCTGGTTCTCCTTTCTAGGCTTGTGTTTGGTCTCAGAAGGAACTGCACAGATTGTGTTTAAACTGTGATTTTATTAGGCTTCAAAGGCAATCGCTTCTGCAGCAGCAGCGTTTTACCTGGAAGTGGGGAGCTGCGCACGCATCCTGGCTTGGAGTGGAGAGGCTGAGTCTCCCGGGAGGCCTGGAAATATTCACTTTTAGAAGAAACTCGGCCAACTTTAGAAAGTCTGGAAATATATATATTCTAGCTCAAGGTTCGCACAGCCGCGCAATCAGTCTTTGCTTGAATATCCTTCCTTTGGCTTTCTCAGCACAACTTTCCTCGTTTAATTTTAATTAGTAACAATTGTGTTGGCCCTTGCTGTCAGTGTCTATGCTTCTTCAAAGCCCTGTTGAAGGACAGAGGGCACCTCTAGCTGCATGCTCTGGATCCACCTTCCCTCCATGGATCAAGGGCCGCCGAGGCTTTGAAATTTTAGATTAACGAGGATTTTACCTCCATTTGAGTAACTGACTAGCGAGCCAGGCTACTGGCGGGTATCAATCAGCATTTCGTTATGCCACTTTGCGTTAGCTGAGGATGTGACCTGCGCTATTCCCTCCTGCAAAGCAACATCTCGTAGCTGTCATCTTGCTGGAGCTATAGAGGTAAAGGCACGACGGAGCAGGGAGCTGACATTTGCTCGGGGAAGCTTGCAGGAGCAGCGGGCAGCTCCCAGCCCTGCGCCCGGTGCCTCCCCCTGCGCCGCGGAGGAACGTAAACCCTCAGCGCTTGTGGACTCCATTTCTTGACGTCCGCTTTTGTCTTGAATATTCCTCCCAGATCTGGGAGAGAAGAGATTGGCTGCGGAAAATCCAAATGTAGAAAGCGGAGCCAAGAGGAATTTCACATTTTACCAAAAGCAAGAGCCAAGTGAGATGACGGTGCTGCCAGCTCACGCTCTGGGGGCAGCAGGGTCGTGCGAGGCAAATCTGGGGTCAAACAGGTTCAAGGGCTGTGTTCAAGGTCTGGATCTGGAGCAAAGAGAAATCAAAGGATTTGCTAACTGAACGCACCCAGTCCTCTTTATCCTGATAGTTAACGAACGATTCGCTAAAATAAATAAAATCCCTCAAGTTCCCTAGAGATGGGGAGGAGAGTGCTTGCCCCCAGACTGTAAAATTTGGCTGTGTGGGCAGGGGATGTTTGGTGGTTCATTTTTTTTTTTTTTTTAGTATTGAGGGAGCCAATATGAAGTGCATTGTATTTTCCTCGAGGACTCAGTTTGCTGTATCTGAGGCTAGGTGAGAAAAGAACAAGAGGAAAGCTACTTGATTTTGTGCCTGGAGCAAAGCTAAGCGGTTCAAGGCCAGAGTAAACACGAAGCAAATGAAAAAAAAAAAAGAAAAAAGCGTGAGAGAAAAGAGGTGGTGTGATTTAGCAATGAGCAGGGCTTAGAAGAGCCAGAGGCTCGGTTGCCTCCCCCCGGGGATGCCTGGGCTGCCATACCTGCTGGCGCTGCCCGTCTTCCCGGCTCCAGGCAGAGCCGTATCCCGAGCCAATTCTCATCTATTCCAGGGATGCTCCGTCACAGGTTGTTTCCAGCTCCGTCCCGCTGCTCCGCACCGGCAGTAGCTGGGTGTTTCTGATCACCTCCCCAAGCCTGGCCCCGTTCCACCTCTCGGTCGGGCTCCAGATGGCAGGATGAGGTTTCCTTGGTTTGATCTGTACTACAACAGACTTTTAAACAGTGTTTTGTTGCAACCATTTCCAGTCCTGAGCTGAGCTCCGGTCTCAGAAACAACGCTGCTCAGAAAAGCAAAAGAAAAACCCCCAAAATGTTGAGAATTGAATGTAAATGGCCCGGGGCAAGCTACATTTGAGGTTTGATTCTTGTTTCAATATGTTTTGCGTATTTTGAAGATATATCTGAATTGGCTGTGCTGAAGATACTTAAAATTTGCCTGGACAAGATGATCTGATCTAGTTGGATCTACTGTGAGCAGGAGGTGGGACTACACGACCTCTAGACACTCCTACCAATAAAATTAGCAAAACCCGAAAACCTGGTGTTGATAGTCTTAAAAACTGGCTTGTAAGATATGAACTTCAATCACACACCTTACACCAGCAGGTATATGCAAAGCTATAGATTATTCACAGCAATATAAAATACCCAAAGGCAGGCTGGTTCTGGATATTTAGCCCATCAAGCTGAACTATTAAGAACACTTTGGGGAAAAAAACCTGAAAAAACAAAACACATTGCTTTCTTTCCTCCGAACTAATATAACAAGAATGGAAAAAGCCAATAGTCATAGAGGATTGTAGCTCCAGAAGAGAGGCAGTCTGGATATTCAAAGTGAGAAGGATTTTCAGGATTATAGACTTATTTCTTGTTTCCTCCTTGCTTGCAGCTCCCTCCAAAAAGGGCGATGGGAAGCAAAGGTGGGCTTCTCCCTCCCTCTGGTTAAGGAACCGGACAAATCTCAGCATACAAAAGCTAACGCCCAACCCAAGTACTCTGCCATTGAACACCAGGACAATTTTCAGGGAAACCCTCTCCCCCTTGAGATTTTCTTTTCATGTGCTTTCCTACTGTTTCTTCTGTTCATCTTCTCAGCAGTCAGGATAATATATAGTTTTAACACTCAGTATCATCCAGGAAAATGCTGGAGAAGTCAGGATGGGAAACACGTCCCCAGGTTACTCAAATTCCAGGCTGGACTCTTTGCCGGGAAAGCCAGACTCAAACTCAGGTGTGGTCCTCATCCACAAAAACAAGGTCACAGTCATGACAAAAATATTTTTAAAAATTATTGCTCAGAAATAGCCTGCACCACTCGGGGGGGGGCTCAGCATCCTCTGTCCGCTGGCTGGATCAGACCTCGGCTCGCTGGCGAGTGAGGCACCACAGATCAGGCTGCACTTGGCATTTCCCAGAATGAATCCCCTCGGTGCTGGCGAGACCTCAGCCCCATCCCTGCTACCCCGACGAAATTAAAGAGATAAGATTTACAAGGAGGATAAAGCCGAAATGTCCCCTGAGGCAGCGTGCCTGCTGCCACCTTGGAAAGGGCTTGGGGAGGGGGACGAGCTCTGCGGCTGAATGCTGGGGGGGCTGCTGGTGCCACTGGAGGGATCTGTGTGTGTCCCCCCCAACTTTCCCCATGCAGAAGCAGTGTGCCATCTCCCCCAAATGCAGCCGAGCTGGCGAGCGCGATGCCAGCATCCCGGTGCCAGCTCTGCAGGGCTGTGCGTGCCGCTCGCCATCCATCTGCAGAAGGCAGCAGGTGCCAGCGGCCGTGCGCGGGGTGGGCTGCGCCGGGGAGTCCATCACAGGAAAAAGTCCATAGCATCATTAAAAAAAAACAACCACACCATGTTTTTTCTTGCTACCCTGATTTTTCACCCTTCAGTTTAAAATTACCTATTGACTTTAATCAAACTTGGGCAAGATTCACGAGCTTGGTCAATTTAGGGATTTTTTTTTGGGAAGAAAAACCGGATTTTATTTTTTTTTTTAAACCAAAGGGAAAAAAAAGGCAATTTTTGCCAAGCAGGTTTTCCCAAGTTCTCATAGCTCTACATTACGTGGCTCGGTGTCTGGAGCAGGCTCCAAGCCTAATTTCCAAACGACCTGGAAGGGATCCTAAACCAATGTGGCTGCAGGCAAGTGGGAGCTCAGCTCAGCAGAGAGCTGCAGTGCTGGAGGAGACAGACAGGAATCCCAAATTGTGAAACCTACTTCACCTCCAAAAGGCAGAAAAATGCACAGACTCCAGGCTTCTAGTTGTAAAGGTATTTAGCAGCATTGTTTTCCTGGAGATGTCTATGTAAGACTCAGCTTAAAGATCCTACTCAAAAAAAAAAAATAAATCAAGTTGTTCTATCATGTTGTTACCTCTGTGGGGGAAAAAAAAAAAAGAAGAGTGGTAAATACACAACTACAATTGCTTTTTGCCTTCCCATTGCTCCAAATATTGAATCTAGCCATGGTTGAGTCCCAGATGGTGAAGCATTTAACTTCATTTTCTAACCTCTTTTGGGGCTCAGTTTAATTTATTAAGAGGTTCCTCTCAGGACAGATCATACGACACGTAAAGTGTAAATTGAACCGGGTATATCTGTGATTTACTAACTAGGTGACTTGCAAGCTCAGGAATAGTAGTCCTCTAACACGTGCTGCCGCCAGACAGAAGTCAGGAGCGTGTGTTGGATGTCTGCGGAGAGGGCAGGGATCTAGATGGAAACTCTTAAGGCTTTCCTTGCCTGCAGGGGTAGGACGTCTTATGACTCCTCGCTAGCTCTCCTCTGAGCCGTACAAGCAGTCAGCTCGAATTTCATCTGCGTTTGTGGCCTTAGCCTTGGCCTGGAAGTGAATTTGTTCAGTAGTTACCATGAGAAATGCCGTTAGCTCCTCCAAGTTCAGAACAAGCTGTATTTCCACTTTTTCCTCTCAGTTGCAGTAACTCCGCACGCCACCTGCCCGTACTGATGCCTGCTGAGCCGAGTATGCGCCAGAGCTGGGAATCCATCTTTATTTTACCACATTTTTATGCTCCTTTAGGTATCACTTCTCGTGTCAGCTTCTTCCCTTGGTATCATCCCCTCCGTGCTGCCCCACTGCATAGACCCACCACAGGTTCCTCTGCCCGGCTCAGGGTCCTTGGCTGGCTGTGTTGACCTGCTCCTCAGGGTCATGATACCAACAACCGAACCTGTGGTCACCCTGCTAGTTCCAAAAGCCAGACATTTCCACTGCATTGAGCCAACACACATCATGTGAGCAGATGTCCATCACAAAATGAACGGTAAACCCAGGGCAGAGTGGGTGTGAAAGTAGTGTCTCTCCTTCCTTAGAGCAGGGTTCATGCCCAGCAGAGCTCTAAAATAAAGCCTTTTGGGAGGAGACTGGGAACCTCCTAGCTGTTTCCCAGGTGAAGACAGAGTGACCAATGACTTCATTACATGTGAAAGAAGAGGAACGCGTGCCAGGGAGAGATGGTGTACACGATAGAGCTGTTTTCTGCTTGGCTGCAATTTCATTGTAGCTTTTGGAACGCACCAGCGCTGTGGTTATTAATTTATTAGTATGTGAATTCCAGCTGTTGATCGTGTGTTTTACCCATGAACAGAAAAAAACAGCCACTTACCGAGGCCGAGAGTCAATGCATTTCAGACATCCTCGTGGAAGACCGTCCGCCTGAGCTGGCGGTTGTGGCGGTGGCTCATGCCACGGGGCAGGACGATGCCCTCCGCGCGGGGAAAGGCAACTTGCAGTTTGGCAAGGGACCGGGCTGGACTGCCACAGCTGGGGGGAGCTGAAGAGCTGCTGAAAAGGAGTTTGGTTTAAATAAATGTCTTCCTCTAAGGCAGGGGTAGGATTTTGTGTCGGGGAAGGGGGAGTGCAAAGAAACGGCCATATGTTTTAGGCCAGTCATTATAAATTACACCCACTCTTGCCTCGGTGCTGTCTCAAAGATGAAGCAAGCGTGGTTTATGAGTAACAGAGACAAACTTGGGCTCTCAGCTCTGTGGGATGGGAAAGGAGCTGTTGGCCAGTGAGGCCTTCCCAGCGTCTCCCACAGATAGGCCCGGTTCTGCCACCCTCCAGCAGCACCTCGATCTGGGATTTCGCAAGATGGCAGACCCTGCCCCTTTGGTTTTCCCTGTCCAGTGTTCGTACTTGATGTTTAAATCAATTACATAAACATTAAAGTCTCCTTCACATGCCAGCACATGGCCTTTGTAAGCCTTCAGGGTTGGGGGTGAGGAGGGGGGGGGGTGTTGGCTTTTGCAAGCAGTATGTACATTAATTCCAACGTAAAGAGCTGTAGTAAATCACTTAATGCCTGAATCAAGTTAGTTGTTGTTGTTTTGGTGAATTGGGACCGTATTCGGGACTATAATAACCTAATAATGGACAGTGCAGGCACAGACCACACTGTAATGTATATTGTAGGGGAATATGGTAATAGTCTGAAATGGCAATTCTCCTAAATAAATAGCACATCAACTTACTTAAACCTAATCATAAATGGGACAAATTGGACCCATGTGCAAACAGAAACCTGAGCAGAACGCAGGAGTTAAAGAAGCCATTGTTTCCCAGCCTGACCCTGGGCAGAGAAAGCCTGTGTCAGGTTACATCTGTTAAAATGATTCTAATGCCAGCCCAGTATTTTAATTATAAATATATAAAACATTTAATAAGAAGACATTCTGGGCTTACTAAGCCTTTAAAAACTGGATGTGGGTGGAGTGGGTAGAATGGTATTCCATGTGCCCCAGACAGAGTGCCAGCGTATAATGATTGAATGTTTTCCTGTAATAAATTGAAAAAATCTGGTTTGTAAGAATGGATCCAAATCACTTGGCATTAGAAAGGTAATTTGTTACCTAGCTTCCTCTTGGAAACGGAACGCTTCCAAGTTTGCTGGAACTTAGTTTCTAGGGACTGCGATGTCCAAAAAGAGAAAGAAAAAGCAACTGGGATGCTCGTGGCTCTGATGTTAAAACACACACACACACACACACACACACTGGGTTTTTTCTGTCTCTCTGTCTTTTTTTTTTTTCTTCTCAGTTTTTCAATCCTGCCTCTCATGGCTCCAAACACAAGATTCAGCAGCCAAAAAAAGAAAAAAAAAGAGGTTACTCAGGACAAAAGCCAGATCTATAGCCACCTTCTTTGTACCTTTCCAAATCTCAAGCCTGCTTAATTATGATTAATTGCCACATGGATAATCAGATACAGTTTCAAAAGGTTGGAGATGACAGTCCAAGGACATCAGGGAAGAAGGAAGGTTCGCCTTTGTTACAAGCAAAAAAAAAAAAAAAAAAAAAAAACCAGGTCCCTTCCTCAGCCCATAACCTTTTCTTATTTTAACAATTCCAAACGGAATTAATACCATCAGTATATTGTTCCCACTCCTGGGAATTGAACTTCAACTGTACAATTTCTGCAGCTGTCAGTTTTTTCAGCCCTCCTGTCAATAACGCAATGTTGGGGTGCCCTTCTTCTCGAATGCAAGCAGTTTCAAGTTTCTGCTTTATGTCTGCGCTTTCTGGGTGGTGTGACATGACGAGAAAGTATAAAAAAAAAAATAATAACGGCAGTTAAAAAGCTTCCACTCTTGACTTAACTGGATCAAATGTAATAGAGTACAGTCTTTTCTCCTGATTTCCTTTGCTTGTTTTAGAAAACACTGTGAAAAGTGCAGGAGATTTTGTCTTGCCAGCGCTTTCCTCCATTTAAAATCCCTTTGGCTAAGTCAAGGATCACAGTATGTCATTTCCAGCCTAACAGAAGTGCTGGGCCTTGTTCAGCTCCTATTACTAGGAGGCAAATCCCTAGGTTGCAGGCGCCAGTGTTTCTGCGTTTGGCTCCTTTCCCGGTATTGTTTCCTTCATTACATTCCAGAGTGCCTCTCAGCCAGTTAATGTTTGCACTGGGAGGTCCAAATATCCAGCAATCAGCACTGAACTTTTCTCTTTTTTGTCGAGAATTGCAGGTTTCAAACACAATCGCTGGCTTTAAAGAAAAACTTACAGGTGAACACAACAGCACTAATTTCCATTTTATTCACAAACAGTTATATTTTCTGCAGTTTCTCCATATGCACTCGTAAAACGCTTTCAGAAAATGTCTGGCTTTTTCCGAGCTCGCAAGGGCTGGAGTTGTTTTACGGATTTTGGCGTAAACGCTGCCCTCCGCGCACCTCTCCCACGCACACGTTAACGCAGTCGCTCCCATGCTCAGACATTATCTCCCAACGCCGTTCCTGGTAATGCCGCTGCGTTCTCATTTTTATTAAAAATGTCGCGAGCTGAAAATGGATGCGATAATTTGGATCACGTGAAGGGTCAAAGTGTCCGCACGGGCTTACGCCTCACTCCTTAAGCACGAGGTGGGAGGTTTGGTTTCTAAATTACTTTTGGCGTAATTTAATTTTTGGAAGAGTCGGGGCAAGTTGCAGCCTTTTGTACTGTTTGTACTTAAGGCGCTGGGAGGCATGGAGGGGATTCCTACTCTGGGTTTTCTGTGAATATTGGTTTTCCTGTAGGTCTGACTGGGGGTCAATTTGGGGTCTCCACTGAGATGCATCCGAGATGGATGGTTACCTCTGAGAGCAGCACCCATGTTCTCCTGCCACCAGAAACTCTTCAAAACTTTCTGTACATCGACAAAGGATAAGACCCTTATATTTTAGGAAGCTGTACCTTGGGGAATTTAAATTTAACTACAGGAGGACTTTTGATAAGACAGCCCTGTATGCTTTGCTTTCTATGGGTTTACTATCAAGTTTTAAGAACTAGCTATGGGTCGCAGGCTCCATTAAGCAATTTAAAAAGTCCACAACATTGCTTTGTGGGGAAAGGAAAAAAAAAATGTACAGGTTGGGAAATCCTCAGTGTTTTCCATAAAGCCTCCAGCTATGCTTCCACCCATGATCATATGTCATATGGATGGTGTCATAGCGTCCTAAGGGTGCTAGCTCACAGCGATGATATCAGATTCATGGAAGTGTATATGCTCGGAGAGAATACTAATGTTAACTCAGCCTAAATAACAACACTGCCAAAGGAGGAAAGCAAAAGATGAAATACAGTGGATTTCAGGAGGCAACAAGCTCTCATTTATTAAGATCACAGGCATTTTACAGGTTACAAATCATAAAGCAGAAATAACTTCATAATATACAGGTCAGGAATGTGCCTGGGATATTGAGGAACTATTTCCTTGGCAATAATCTGCCACAGATAGTCAGAAGCGTGCATTTTCTGGCACAACAAATCACTCCTGATTAATTTTGTCTGCCTTTGTCTCAGAGAAGCAACGAGACACTTCACTGTGTGTTTTGTACTTACTCTACTTCCATGCTATTCTTTCCCGATGCATAATTTTTTGCAAGATAGGCCAAACACAATACTCTTTGTTTTAGCTCTTTGACATCATTTTTGCCTGAGCACAGCCTGCCTGCACTCGGGGCGGTTAAGCGTGCAAAGCCGAGGTGCAGCCTCTCATGGCAGCACAACCTGGAGGCCAACACCAGCCCGGGCCCACCCCAGGATGTGTTCGGTTCCTGGAAAGAGCAAGGGAGAGGTCCATCCACCCAACTGCTTCTACAGCGCTGCGGCATCTTCCCCCATGCTTTTATGTATTGCATCCAAGAGCCAGTGGGGCTGGATGGTGGTCTGCCTCGTTGGCCTCACGTAGGAACTTCACAGCATCCCCAGAAGGACAGAGCTATTAAACATCAACAGATCAGAAAGGGGGTCTCTCCAAAGCAGGTGTAATCTTGTCCAGGCTCCCTCTGCCATTATTTGAGACAGCCATGTGTGTTCTTATTTCTGAGCACGCTCTCCACTTTCTCAAAGTTTCTGCACTTCTATAGAGATTCCCAGTTCCATATTGGTCATAACGAATCACTCTGGAATGGGCTGTGGGAGAGACTTTTCAAGAACTGAGATAGGTGTGGTAAATCAGGGCTCAGGAGAACCCAGGCAGGTGGGATTCGCTGCTGTGATAAACAAAGATGGAGCAGAAACATCCAGAGGAGGGAGATTTGGGAGATTTGTTCATCAGTGAAGGGCATTCCCACAGGAGGAGATGGAGGGAATGAATAGTGTCCTTAAAAAATGTAATTGCAAGGTAACCAAAACATTTTATTTAATGATTTGTGAGCACTGTCAGATTTCAAGAGAAGGATGACTGCTGTTGCTCCTCATCAATGCCTCAAATCCCCTCCATGGTGCACAAGCTGCTCAGCTCACAAGGAATAATAGGATTTTGGGGGAAAAAAAAAGCAGTGGCACCAAGCTCTCCTGCAGAAAAATGTTCTGGTGATATAAAGCCCTCACCATCTGCAGAGAGCGTGTGTTTAGGGCATGAGGGTTCAGCCCTTTGGTCAATACATTTGTGGGGGCTTATACCTGCCCAAAGAGGCTCCTGGGCTTGACTTTGCCTCCTTAGCTGAAGTCAGCTTGGTTTTACCTGTTTCAGACATGGGAACGTCTCCCAAAGCCTACTCCCACCCCCAAATCTCCCAAATGAGAGAAAACTAATGAACCCCGACCCTGGGCACTGCCTCGGGAAACTGAGGTAGATTTTCATGGAAGAGCTTCCTAACGGGGGCTGATCGAAACCTGGAGAGGTGGCTTGTTTCTCTCTTTACGCAATTTATCTTCCACGTGATTGAAGTCATCACGAAAAACAGTATTGCTGCTGCAGCTTCTGTTGTCAGTGCTCGCCTCCTATTTGCATTCCCCGAGCTCCCACCTTCATCCCCATTGCTTTCTCCCTTCAGAATTATAACCAAACCCAAAACAATGTGTTCATAACATTTCCTCCAATTCCAAAAAAAAACCGAAAGAAAACAAACAGCTAGCAGATGCTGATTTTCTCACTTAACTGCACATATTTTATAGTAATTCTCTCTGATTTTCTCCCAAGACACCCACCTGACCTTCCTTTCTCTCCAGTCTCTCCCAGTAGTGGCCAAATGCCGCTAATCATGTAAGATTCAGCCCATGGAAATAGGCTGCAACTAAGAGAAATTTCCCCTTTGACCTTAACGCCTTCATGTGCACAATAGAGACCAAGAAATGTCTTTGCTAAAAGGAATGCATTTTCCTTGGCAAAAACTGATTTTTAGACCAAACCAAATTAATGCTGTGAAGCGAATTTTTTTTTTTACTGTGTCACAAAAGCAACACAAATAATATAAAAACAATTCAGTGGTTTTAGAATGAAGAATGACAAAATACATTTTCCAGGAATTTTCAAGGAACTAAAAATGGAACACCATAAATATTTTTTGCTTCTCTCTACGTAACCAAAAGTGATTTACAAGCATGAATTAATTTTGAATTAATGCACTGCGGTGAAGCAGGGATTAGCTAGCCCAGAATTTTTCAAAGTTATCCATAGACAATTTAGTTGGGAGAGCATCTCCGAAGTGCATCGTTTTCCATTTCTAGTGGGAGCCAAAAATCTCCAAGGTAACAAAAACAACAATCTACATGAAAAAAAAAAAAAAAAAAAAAAGAAAGTTTGGAAAACTGATGAAATGAATTTTAGCTGCCTTTGTTATCTGAAAATAAGGAGGATGCTCCACATCATCCGAGCAGTCAGTTTTTCATGCATCAGCAAGTGCTTTGCAGGGTGTCAGTCAGCCATGACCAGTTCAGGCACATTTTGAGCCGGCCGGGCTGAGATGCAGCGAGCTGAAGTGAAGTGTCTTGCTCGCACACCAAGCCTGCTGTACGACCTGGGAACAGAACTTCTCTGCTTTTCCCATCCTCAAGGAGCAAAGCTTGTATTTTTCAGTCTAGATTACTATTTTTTTTTTCAGATTAAGGAAAACAAAAAGGAGAGAGAAAGAAAACCAGTGACTCACTGCAGTTTCTTTGCTGAAACACAGCTGCCCTTGTCACAGGAACACAATTCTTAGAGCCTGCATCCAAAATTTATTGCAAAATAAAACTGAAACTTTTAAAAACAACCAGGCTAAATAATGTTTCTAATTCTTTTTTAATATGCATTTGTGATTGTAGGTCCAGGCTCCAGCCAGGATCAAGGGTAGGACTGGAAACTTGAGAGAGACCAAGATCTTGTGAAATTTTCAGACAAATTTTGCAAACCGACACAGCCCATATTGGCTGGACAAGCTTCAGAATCAGTATGCACTTTTAAAAGCTTTGATGCCTCTGGGCCTTCTGGGATTTCTTCAGTGTCAGGTCAATATAAAACCACCCACACCACCACCCAAAGGTAATATTGCATTTTTTCTCTAGTATCGTATTTTGAAAATATGCAGTAAGTCCCCTGTCCAGAGATCTGAAATCGGGAAATTAAAAGACTATGTACATGTGTAAATCTACTCCAAACTTTAGTGGTCCAAACTCTCAATTTTTGGAAAAACATTCCTTGATTTGCTATGATCTTTCTGCTTTCAGAACGCTAAGACCTTACATCTGACTTGCTGAACTTGGAATTGCCACCTCTCCGATATTATTAACTTAGTCCTCAGCCTAGTGCCACACTTCTGCAAATGAACTTACACCTTGGGGATAAACCTGCCTCATTCAGGAAAGCCCTTCAGAAGTGACGTTCGCTGGATGGAGAAGTAGCTCGTCAGCCTAAAGCTTGAGCTGCTTCTTAAATGAGAATAACAAATTTGGCACTGCACAGTGCCTCAACGAGGAGGGGGAAAGAATGTAGAAGGAAATCAAGACGAGGAGCATTTCTGAAACAGCTTTTACTCATCTTGAGTAAAATAGAAGAAAAGTTTTGCCAAGCATGCTCGATATTTGCAGCCTCTCCTTCATTTAATAAGCAAATCCAGTAAGAAAAACATGCAGAATGTATACAGAGAGGAAGTGCAGAGGAAAGCAGGAGATGAGAGGGAAAGAAAGATGACCTGGTTTTACTTCCAAGCTAATTTTGCATCACTTTAACTATATTTAGTTACATTTCTATTTAATAGGACTGCAATTGTTGAACTGAGATCTTTATTGTTGTTTTCTGAGCAATTTAAATTTCCAAGAGTTCATGGTTGTTTGGTTGTTTTTTTTTTCTGAGACTTCGTGACCTTCTTCCATAGGTTTATTTTAGATCTAGCAGAATGTCCCAGAGAAAATTCCAAATGGTCCTTAATATATGAAATGTTTCCAGAAAGGAGAAATTCTCAGTAGACTATGAAACTATTTTTCAATCATGGTGTATGGCACACAAACCACATCTGAGTTTTTTTTCAGTAGGAAACTATTGCCCAGTGGGTTAAAAGAAAATAGAGGATAATGGGATTTTTCCGTAAGGCTGGAGCTGTTCACAGGGGTTTCCTCCCCACTAGATGTCACTGGAACTGCTTGAAATGTTTGGAACAAACAACCCCAAATTCCCCAGGTTTTGAGCTTTTTTTACAAATGTGAGACTTGGACCAAGTTGCTTTCAAGCTCTGCTCTGCCTCAATGAGGCTTGCAAGGGAATCTGGACTGATACATGATTGATTATGTAAAGTTCAAGGTTTGGCATGGATTTGGGAAAAATGCAGGTGAAACTTTTGAAATTTGGCCTTATACTTGGAGATTTTGTTCTTCTTTGGGAAACTCGAATGGAATCAAAGAAAACACCTGGACAAGGTTGCCATTTGGTTGGGAGGTCCTGCAAAAAATGTGTTGTACATTCTCCTGAGTCAGCAGTGGCTCAGTGCTGGGATGGCCATACCATGAGGTGCAACTAGGGTTTGGGTAATCATCTAATAGACCATACCAAAAAAAAAAAAAATTCTGACAACTTGTGTGATTAAATTTTCCATGGCTGTCCTCCTCAGCAGTACTGATGTTCACCCCATGGTGTTAAGGAAAGCAGCTTCTTCTCAGGTTATTAGGTCTCCTATTAAAATTCTCCCTGTAGTTCCAATTGACTACAGGAATCTTCTTCCATTCTTATTCAAAATTCAGTTTAGTGTGATTATGTGGCCATGCATCAAATATGGCAGTATAATATGTCCTTTCATCTACTTGCCATAATACATCCCTTTTAGTGCCACATAAATCCCTGAAAATATTGCTGTCTTCTGCTCTTGAGATTCTTCATGTGCCTCTTTGCCTTACTGCCTTCCTCTTCTATTGTTTCTCCAAGCTGAATTAATTCACTTTTTTTTTTCCCCCAACGTTGCTGCTATGCTCTTGCTGCTGCTCCTGAGCAGACCCCAGTGCAATAACAGCCCTTCCAGAGCAAGAGAGGAGCCAAGAGCAGCCCAGCCGCTGGCACGGCATCCTTTCCAGCAGCGCCAACGCTTTGGCTCTCCCCTCACTGGAGGCGGCTGCTCCGAATCGCTCCGTCTCCCCCTGCAAAGGGAGCAGCGCCTGGCTGGCGGTGCCTGCTGTTGGAGCAGCAGCAGACATCCTCGCAGAGCTGAGGAAGCTGTAATTGAGGAATTACAAGGATCGGCATGGTGTTCCTAATCCTCCCTGACCAAAGCAGCACCCCGGAAGAGACAGCAGGTTTCCTCCTTTGCTGGGGAAGTCAGCGCGCATGGTGCCACCGGGAGACCCACGAGTACAGCAGAGGCTCTGCAGCACTGCCCTGGGTTGCTGAAGAGCTGCTGTACCTCCAGTGGCAATTTAACCCACGCATACGAGTTACATTATGACAAGCTGAATTTATTTTATGTAGGTAACTACAAGCAGACAACAAATATCATGAAGCTGTTTCCACCCACAAAAGTGTAAGCTTTGCACCAACATTGGCATCCACTTCTTATCGAAACTACTTTTTGTGACTGTCTCTGGGATTAATCATGTCTTCATCATGCGGGCTCCTCACCTTGCTCCTAACAGGCGATGGAGGGCACCACCCTGGTGGCGACATGGCGGTGACATGGCAGTGACACTGTCCCACACGCCTGCCCTGTGTTTCACAGAGCACACACTGGCTTTGGCTTCTTTAATTAATTAGTAGCCTAATTGCACCACTTCACAATGACCCTCTAGTAGGCATAGTTGACTTACGTAGGGCAAGCACAACAAAAAAGGGTGCAGTGCCATATACAGCTCTGTATTAAGTTGTTATTATATTGAGCCAGCAAACTTTCAACCTACTCAATATTCAATAAATTTAAGAAAATGAATTGAATCTACTTGCCTATTTTAATATGTACTCCTGAAGACATTTTCCATTTTTTTTTATGGTTTAATTAAAGCCTCATGGCAATGGTATGCTTCTTTCTACCTACTACGCCAGTGGTTAAAAATTAGGTAGCTTCAAGTATCCTGCATGTCTTTAATTGCTCTGCTGAAGATAAAAGAACAGCGATATTTTTATCATCACAACTGTTACAGCAGGCAAAATTAAAAATGTGGAGTAAGCCGTGAGCAGGGCCATGGCACCCCTCATCCCCAGTTTGCCCCTGCCCCATGCCTGTACCCCACTGCCCCACTAATGTCCAGACTTTAACTCGCCCCTTTCCATCTCACAGCACATTTTGGGGAAAATTTCATTCTGCCGCATGTCCTGACAAGCAAGGAACTTCCCCGCCCCACTTCTTAACATAAAAAAATAAAAAATATAGTGTAGAAATCTCTAAATTAAGAAAGTACTGGACGAGTACATTCAGTGCAGGACAATACAGAGGAAGGTTACAAGTATATTAGGATAAGGGCACCACAATTATATGAAGAAGTCTGGAGAGAAAAGATTACATTGTTCTGACAACAACATTTTTCAAACATTTAGACCTTTAATATCATTAATTTAAAGTACAAGATTAAATATTTTATGCAAATATTAGACAACAGCAAAGAGCTTCGCATATTAGGATTTAAAACAAATTGAAAGCATGCAAGACATATTCATTTCTTAAGCAGTTTAGTTAAAAAATCGGTATTGTCTCTGTTAGGATTAACTGACAGTAACTCTTTGTGTTCAAACGGATTTAACTTCACTGTGGTTTGTTTTCCAGATATCATTGTCCTCCAATAATTGTGGATAAAGGGAAATGTAAAAGGACAAATCAAGTAAAAATATATCTTCACATCATAAACACTGAATTATGTTTAAATTTCATTACTAAATGGGATTTCATCTTCATATACCATGCCTAATCCTGCACTATAAAAGATGTATAAAACCTCCTGACAAATTCCAACAGACTTTGTGGAAGTTGCATATATTGATTAAAACATCAAGCAGTTACATACAAACCAATAATGAATTACTTCATGTTGGGAGATAAAACTTTGTGATATTTAAAATTACAGACTTGAAAGTAAGTAAAATTACCCCTAATTATGCAGAAGGGAGCAACACCTTAGCAGTAAACAAGATAAGCACCTCAAACAGCACTAATAATTTTAATTAACATTTTCTAGTTTCCTTTCACCCCCTTTCAAGGTCATCTGCTACCTTTTCCTGGTACAACATTACAGCACAGTGTTAAAAACTTACATTCCATTACTAATCATTTTGATAAGCCAAAAAAAAAAAAAAAAAAGGCTTTCCAAGACAGATTTAAAAAAAAAATCACTTAATCGTGTGCAAAAGAAAATGTTACATTGTGTGAAATTGTCGGGAAGATTTTTGCAGTGAATTGCTGTAAGGAGTCAGATTCCAGCAGCTGGGATTAGGTCAGTCTTTTGCGGCCAGATTCTGACCACCAGAGGCAAAATTCTTCCATGAATTCTCCAGAAACCTGTTAATATTTCAGGTGTAAATTTAAAAATTTGGATTATGCCCAAACTGTTGAATATTCAGATTGTAATCAAAGTTCAAAAGACTCCTGCAGCGTGAACACTGAAAATGAAAATTTGGCAAAATGCGATAATCTGCATGGTATTTATGTTATTTTTTCTTGAGCACCAAGTAATAAGTGTGTATTCGAGCTTTATCATTTTGCTAAACTGTTTATTTTCTTTTCTAAAAAGTCCAAAAGTTGGTAGGAAAAGGGCTTTGTTATATCAGTGGGTTTGTTCCATGCCACAAATTTAATGTACGAGGTCACTTGGAATATAATGTGTAGTGAAAGAATCTCATTAGGCTAAAATGAATGTAAAATGTGTCAATTTGATCCAAATGAGAACTGTAGTAAAACCATGTTTGATGTTCATGTGCAATAAATCTTTAACATTTGTCTGTAAAGTATTAGAGAACCCATAGGGAAATCTCTATTTGTGATTGCTGCACATTTTCAATGATTTTTCCTATAATCCTTTGTTGACATTTAGCATATGGTACCAGAAAAGAAGATCTTAAAATGAGAATTATTACTTATTATTCTAAGGTAAACAAGATGGACACCTTGCATATAGATTTTTGAGAGAGACAAAGATTATGAAAGCATCCCTCTATCAGTAGTGACTGCTCATCTTTCCCTCACTTCTAGGTGAAAAAGTACGAAATCAAAGGTGCCCTACCTGGCCGTTAGTCAATTCAGTGTTAAAATGTCTGATGGCCCCGTCCTGCCAGTTGGGTTTTATTTTGATATATTAATATTGTTAATTACTGTTGTATTTCAATTTTCTCTCTAGTATTTTTGTTCATTCATAATAGCTTTATGGTTCAGTGGACCGAAATGACTAAAATGAAAGATTTCCAAGATTTCTTCTGGGAGTAATTTACAAAAGACCACAATTTTTTAATTGCTCCTGATGTTTAGTTCTGGATATCTGGAAGAGGAGAAATCAGCCCAACTCTTTTAGTTGCCACACCAACCGTATCGGATATATATTTGTCGGTCTCCCTCGATTGCTCCGTTCCTTGCAGCCCACCATCCCTATTTTGAGGACTGCATTACAGCAATCCTGTGGAGTTTATATTCCTGCAGCTCACACTTGCTTTTGCAAGAGAATTATGAGCTATTTATGTCCTTTGAGGAGGCTCAGGGAGTAATGGGTGGAATGTCAAAAACAATTAAGAAAAATGGAGGCATTTCATTTAACCAGTGGAAGAAATATATAACTTTTGCTGAATGGCTGAACTTGAAGTGCCACAAGATTGCTCCAATATGAATTCTGGCTCCTGAGTATCACAAAGTTTTATAAAAAAAACCCCAACCTTACAACACTCGCATGCCAAAGGTTGCAACACAGGCTTTGGCAGGAAACGAGAAAATGCTCCGGCATGGGAAAAGTCTTCGAGCAAACTTGCATCTGTGCTGATTTATGTTTTTACGCCAAAGCAACAGCAGCTTTCTGAAGCCAAGGCATGACTTTATGGCCGTAGCAACAATACTGGCTGGGAAAGCGAGCAGCGTCAGCCCAACCGTGCCCTGATAAACCCTCTTCCCCATCTCCCCCTCAACCACACCAGCCGTTTTTTTATAGCATTTGTCCATCTCATTATTGCTGTGCAGGCCCTTTATCAATAAATGTGGTGTTCTCAGTCGAGTTTTCTTTGGCTTGCAGTCTGCTTTACAAAACCGCTGCATACTTGACAGTTTGCCCTAGTTTAAAATTCTTTGGTCAGAGAAAGCCCGGAGAATGAAACAGTATCTGGTGTTGTAAAATCTTGACCAGATTCTGAAATATTGCCTAAGCCCCTGTCAACTCGAAGGTGATTTCTCCAGGTCATGGTTTAGAGGGGAATTGATGGTACAGTCTGCCGAGTGCTCGGTCTGCACTATATCTTTTTCAGGAGTGCACGCAGTCACTCTTAGCATTCACCGCTTTCTAACCCTCTCTATTTTTGACAGTGCATTTACTTCCATACATAGATTACAAGCTAAGCGCAGGAAAACAAATCCAGATAAAAAGGTTATCAGACTACTGCTTTTTCATTTCTCTATTTCTATCCGAGGGATTATCAATTACCTAATAGCCCTAGGAAAAAAACCCACCTGAGGCTGAAGCAGAGATAGTGATGCCCAGTGCTACATTGAACCGTTCATACCAGCTCTCACAGCACTTTGCTGGTGCTGTTGGGCCCATTATCCAGCTTTTACAGCTGGAGAAACTGAGGCACAGGCAAATGAAAGGCCCAGCAATCCAAAGGTAGTTTTAATATAAAATATTAAAAAAAATTCCAGTGCAGTGCTCTTCCCATCCAAACATCCTCAGAGGGACCAGACTCATGGCATGTCCAGCAGCTCTAAAATAAAAACCCATTGCTCATGATAGAAATACCCTTTTCTCTCATAATTTCTAACTGAGCTAGCAAATTAAAAGGCTGTGGGTAAACATTTTTATTTTTTTTTAATATTATCTGGCCAGAATAATTAAGGTGCTTCTGTCAACAAGTGCTCAATATGGTTTTAAGCATCTGCTTAAAATTGTACTGAAACAAAACCAAGCTTTGGTATTTTGCCAAATAAAGGTAAGATCTTAGGAAGAGTCAGACTAGATCGTCCAGCTGGATAAGTTATAAATTATTACTTTAAAATAAGTTCCATATATTCATGACACAAGCTCTGACTATTGCAGTTTTGCAGGACATTTTCCCGAAGGTAAATTATAGCAGATCTACCCACTCCTTCCTCTGGAGAAACCCAGCTGGCCCCGATAAGGCCAATAACCCTTCCAGTTCGGTGGCAACTCCTATGGTCTTAATTAGAAAGAAAAAGACCTAATTCTGCATGTTCCTTGTCAACCCTGGGAGTTTTGGTGCTGCATTACTACTTTGCTTAAATTCTCAGAGCATCTCTCAGTTCTGGGCAGGCTGGGAATGCCTGAAGGACAAACTGCGCAGGCCTTCAGAGTAGAATGTCACTGCAGGACTGGTTGGTATGTGCTGCTTCCTGGATGGTTTGATTGGGTTGGATTGGTTTGGTTTTTCAGGCCAGATTAAGACACTCATAATGCCTGAACTCCGGGACCGACACTAAGAGGATTTTTGTTCTTTCTTAGGGCATTGACTCAGCAAAGCCACTGCACTGGTGTGGCCGTAGGACCAGGGACAGCCCAGGCTGACCCACACATCCCTTCGACACCATCTCCTGGGGGGATGACCTGTGGGAAATTAAACCTGCATCTGCTGCAGGAACCCCTCAACCGTGGTGTGATGCTGCTGTCAGGACAAGACGTTCCCGGGGGCTGAGACATGCCTCGTTTGGCTTTCTAGGCACTGGCACCGGTGGATCAGACACATTGCTTTTAATATTCTTAATAGTTCTTTTTCCTTGGCCTCACTTTATTTCCCTCATTTTGAAACTCTTGACAGCCTTTCATCAAGTGCTTCTGACAAACTCAAAGAATATCTAAACCGGGCACTAATAATTTAGTACTGTAATTTTATGGGTATTTTAAAGTTCCTGAGTATTACTATTATTTTATGGCATGATTTTTTCCTCCTTTTCTTTGGTCTTTCTTCCTATGCTCTTCAGTGGAATTATAGGTGAAATGTATTTCTTGGCTGCTGTTTCATCTTTTGTTCATACAGTTAAATATTGCACTAGTTAAAGATTGCACGAGGCCCCCACATTAAAATTTTATTGTATTTTTGTATTTATTTTTGGCCCGGATCTGGGGGCCTCTCAGGCCCAGATCTTGTGTAATTTTATTGACTTGTGGGTGGAGGAAAGAACAAAAATGAGGTTTGTGGCCAGAATGTTATCTTTGGCCATATGCATCTATTTGGGGGCCTGATTCTGCTCTGATTCGTAAGCATGTAAATCTGGATCAGCCCCACTGAAAATTAAAAAGCTAAAGTGATGTAAACCCAGTGTAAATTAGAGGAGAATTACCTCTGTGGTGGACGCAATGTAAGCATTTTGCTATTTATGATTTAGCTGGGAGCTGTTGACTAGACTCTCCAAAGATAAGAGCCACCTATAACTCAGTTGCAGGCATCTTTTTTCCTTTTTGACTAATGTCTGCTAGCTAAACCAAAGATTAAAACCATTTTTTATGAGCTCTACTGGCTACGAGTAACAGAGCTGAGACTAAAAACTCACTAATCTGAGAATCGCAGCTGAATTTTGGTGACCTCTCCCTTGAGTGAAAAGCACCTTATTTTACCCTACTTCCATGTTAAAATAACTGTTGAATTCAAGGGCTAAAACCTATGAATTTCATCTTTAATCACTTCTTTTTATAAGATACTCTTCACGTGACCACCACTTAGTAAGCGGTTGCCCATCCTCTGGAGTCATCTCTCTGTGTTCAACAGCTCATTGGCATGAGTCATGCCCATCGCATCCTGCCTCCTTGCCTGGTTCACTTCCATCCCCACAGCCTCTTTCCTCCCACAAACCTGTCTCCCCCTCGCTTCTTTGCACATTTCTTCATGTCAGGTCTTTGTTTTGGAAATGACCTCTCTTGTGAGCCAAACCTTCTTATTCTACACTTTAAAATCCGTATGAAATTTGGCCTGCCTTCCAAAGCTAAGCCTCAGCTCCCTTGTTACTCTTCTAAATATAAAACATTTTTATTGCATTAAGCCATGTTGAAAAGGAAAAAGAAAAAAAAAGGAAAAGAGAAGAAAGAAAATCCCTGCACCCAGTATGAAGGAAGCAGCCGGCATTACATAGCAGTGTATCACATGTCTTTTTGTTTTGTCTCGGTATCATCTCGCTTGCACAAGCTTTGGCCTCGCTATCTGTATTCCTCCTTGAGTGTCTCCCACACTGAAAAACCCCATTACAGTCACCGCTGAAGGAGTTGTTTCCAGGCTGAACTGGAGAGTTTTGGAGATGGGAAAACCCATTCCATTATTGATCGTGCTGCATCATGTCCAAAAACCAAATCTGTTTTCTAGGAAAATCATTTAGCACCTTTCAATTACATTGAACTTCATTTTCCTATACAACTTATGGAAACCTTTGAAATTAGTTTTTTATATTTTTATGTGTGCATTTTGTTCATTATTTCAAATATAATTTTAATAATTTCAATAAAGAAGTGTCTTAATATTCCCAATAATGGCTCTTGTCACTTTAAATATTAAAATTCACATTAGAAATTCCCTTGACTACACGTGCATTATTTGCATTATAGATCGTGTGCACGTCCCAGTCTATATACATACACATATACGCACATTTATACATATATACATATTTTTAGAAAAACGTAGACCATTTTAAATGATCCTATCTGTTTTGAAAACACATAGCAAAAGCCAAAGCGATTAATGATAAACAAGATCCTAACACTGCAAAATTAAAAGCTCCTAATTTTCAACTTTAAATAAATCCTTACTGTATAGTAGAAATAATTCCTCATAAAGTGTTTCCAACATTCAGAGAATGCTTTTAGGACACATAGCATTAACATAATTTTTTCGACTGGGGTTCTCACAGGACATCTGATGAAGTCTCTACCCTTAATTTTAATTGCGTAGGCTGCATTCTTAATTAAAAACTGTACAAATGGATTTTATGCCATGCCAAAAGAAATCTGAGTTCATTAGTTATAAAACCTTTTAAAAATTGATGTAAATATGTGAATTCTTTAAAAGTTTGAACTCAGAGTCCTCATTTATGTTGAGTAGCCTTTTATCTAGAGAATAATGAAGCCAATACAAGTTAAGATAGTCTAAGCTATACTTTTTACTTTTCCTTCTCTTTTTTTTCTTTTTTTTTTTTCGATGAATGAGGGTGGTGGGTGTCAAAGAGTGTGGGGGTTATGTCATGATGCTTTTCCTTGAAGAATCAAATTCATTTAAATCTAAACTGTGAATAAAATTGGAGTGGGAAATGCACTGACCCTTTTGCACTGGGTTATATAAATATAAGTTCATATTTCTTTCATTAATTCTTCATATTAAAACACAATCACATCATCTCAAGCCAATAAACTTAATGGAAATCTGTCAAACTGTAACTTTGGCGGAAAACTCTGGACATCGCTTAAAGAAATACGTGCGCCTTATTGATTTTTGGTTTAAAATCTGTGAGTTGTTAATTAAAATGCTTTTCCATAACTTGACAAGACTTCAAATAATGAATGGGAAACTCTGAGAGGTTTGTTTAACCTGACAAATTGCTAACCTTTCATTTCGCTGGCCGTTCATCTGGCTGCATGGGACCTTTTCTCTTCCATACCCGGCAGCCGGGAGGAATCGCTTCGCCTTTTGCGGTCGGTGGCACCAACACGGTACCGTTTGTGGTTACGGAAAATACCGCACGTGGTCTTAAAAGCCATGGGAGTGAAGGGCTGGGACTGAAGTCAACTTTTCCTGCGTTGTGAATTAAGCTGTAACATCTCATTCTTTCTCCCATCCTATCTGCCTGTCATTGGGCAGAGGCATCCAGGCTGCCCTCCATGAGCAGCTGCGTCCAGGGGCTTTTGTGCCCTGATTGCTGGCAAAGAAAAAGTAGAAATAGTGAAACTGAAACGACAGTATTGCCACTTAGCATACAAATGGAGATTATACACGGGTATTCTAGCAAAAATGTAAATTAAAAAATAAATAACCTGTACAAGGAACCCCTCTGTTCCTTTTGGTCCTCTTCAGTGGTTTGTTCTTTTGAGCATCTCTCTGCTGCTGAATCCTGGCCGAGCGTGGCAGAAAGGGTGTTGAAACACCACATGAAAAGCTGTGTAAGTGCTTGTGACATTTACAACACGAGCTGAGGCAGGAAGCACCAGAAGTCTCACAGGAGAGAGGTTCTCATGAGTTTCCATCCCAGTTTGGCACAGTGAAGAAGTTAGATAGACTTTTGACAAGCATCTGATTTCCTTTTTTTTTTTTTTTTTGAAGGAGCACAGTTCAGGAAACAAAACCCTGCTACCTTTTGGGATTTGCCTTATGACTACATCCTACAGATCATGAAAAACAATATTCCAATGTAATCAAGTATTTTGTGCTAGAAACACATCGAATTGGAAAGAATATTGGCTATCCATCAGCATTAACCTCCACCTTGTCCCCCAAATTCAGCTACCTCGTAATCAATTCGGTGCAGGAGTAAGCTTTAGGGAACAAGGTGATTCATAAGCAAATTCAGGCAAACAGACTTCTCCACATACACAAACTTCTTTTATTAGACTGTTTTACTATCTGAAATTTCTGAACACATTCATAAAGCTTACCATGAGAAACGAGCCAGCAGGAATCACTGAATTTAATACTTTAAGGAAGCAGGCAATTGTAAATTTGCTTTAACAAGGTCCAGCAGTGCTGCTGGTGTTGGAGTGAAATGTGGCATTAAGAACACCACCACGATCCACCTTGAAACGTATGTTTTAGGTTTTTTTACTTTTCCTAGCGGGAAGGAAAGTTTGAGGCCACTCAAAATCAGAGACGTTGCATCTGCACAAAAGGCCAAGAAAACAACTGCAGACCTGCAGTGAGGACAAAGACGCGGGAGCAGCATCCTTTAACAGCCCGTTTTCTAGAAAATTAAACTAGATCTCTCAGAAAGTAGAGATGAAGGAGAGATGTGTTGCATCCTACACATCACAGTGATTTTGGATGATTTAAATTAAATCAATGGCACTCTACCACTCAGTCTGTCTGGTAGCACCAGAAAGGTCACACGCCATCCAGTAAGCAGCTTACCGTGTCCAACCTTGGCAAATGCTGGAGGAGGAATATGAGATTCCCATAGCCACATCTTTCAACTTTCACTTTATTCTGTATTTCAGTGATTGTACAGAATACTGGGCAATCAGTAAAATCTTTATGTTTTGGTGTTTGCCTAAGTTTTTTTCAGTTTAAACAGAGAAATGTGAGACATGAACCATGTTCCTTTCAAAGCGCAGTGAGATGCTTCACGCAGAGGACACCTCAGCCCGCATTTATCTCCTCGAACTTTAAGACCTCTTAAATTAAATTAAGTACCATAAAAGCAGAGATGCTGTGTGGTCCTAGAAGAAAAAAAAAAAAAATCCACTTTCCTAACACTAAAAATATTGCTTTCCCAGAACAGCAAAAAGATTCATCTGCAAAATAGCAGATGGATTCATAAACTCTTGATCCATGCACCTATTTCACAGCAGCCAACGTCATTTCTCTGGTGATAACTGCTCTGTGAATGAAACCACAATATGTTTGCTAAGCAGATCTTTAGCCTCTTGTTTATGGTAGCATACCAGTTTTTATGCCAGCTCCATGGTCTACCCAGAAGTAAAGGAAAACATTTGTTCTACAGAAAAATTCACAGAAATGGACACAAACAGTGCTGTATAATTGATAGTTTTATGAGATTGAACTCTGTAAATTTTTTTAATCTTATCCCTCTAGATCCAGTTTATGTGCACGTTTGAACAATGACTCAATATCCTTTCCAAACAGAGATTCTGGGATGCAGTCTCGTCATTTGGCCAACACAAATCCCCAAGTGCCAAGAATTTCTAGTTTTGTTTTGCTTTGTGTTCGTCTTTTACTTGTTCTTTTACAGGATTCCTAGTCAAACCAGTCAGTCAGTGGAATGATTCCAGTTTGCACCGGAGGAAGATGTCTAAATCCCTAAAACATTTCAAAAAATTGAGCATTTTTGTTACCTCTCTCTCATGGTGCAGTTTCCAACTCTCAGTCTTCTTTATCTACTGTAAAGGAATAAGTTTACAAAAAACTTCAATGACTGAACTGTTTGCTTTGCAGACCACCTTCATTAGCAAACTAGAAGATGACTGCTTGAGTTTTCAGACACCTTCTCATTCGTTAAGTTTAAATTAATACCCTACTCTGTCTGAACCCAATGACTTCCACAGCTGTGCGGGGAGTATACGGTATTTATCGCACTTGCTAGCCAAATGTTTTTTCACAAGATGATTCTTTTTGTTTATGTCATAAACTGCAGCCACAAAAACATCTCTGATTTTTTTTTCTAGAGGCTACTTTTCCAGCTGAACCAGATCCCTGAAGATATATGCTGACTCTGAATAGATTATATTGTATTATTGAGCTATAGTTCACTAAAACCAAAAACATAGAATCATAGAATCATAGAATCATAGAATCATAGAATCATAGAATGGTTTGGGTTGGAAGGGACCTTTCAAGGCCATCCAGTCCAACCCCTCTGCAAGGATCAGGGACATCTCCAACCAGATCTGGTTGCCCAGTCCAACCTGGCCTTGCATGTTAGGGTTTTTTTTCCCAGACTATGTGGACATACGATCACAATTTCTCATTGTGGAGCTTATGGATGAGTTTGTAGAGTATTTTGGCCACTTTCTGGGAAACAGATGCCTTTGAATCACATTGAGTCAGGAAGTTGAATTGCTTAGGATGGCACAGCGCATTTTGCAGTTAGACGAGAAGTTAGGTCTCTGCTAGGGGTTAAGGTTCCTTTGCAAACTCACGTGACAACTGGTATTTTAATGCCAATTTTGTGATGAAGTCCTGCGTGATCCTGTGTCTGTGGAGAGTACCGCTGAAGGGAAAGGTGATGGGGATGGACAGGATCTGAGGGTAATATGGCCATATTAACATGACGGTAAGTCTGAGATAATTAGGATGGGGGATCTGAATGATAGAACACATCTGGAAGGTAAAAACAACTCAGAAAATATCCAGTTTGGCTCATTTGAACATCCTAGTTATCTACTGTGGCATCTTTAACAAAGCTCAAAAGCTTCACTTTTCCTTACCAAAATCTTTCCAGGCCCAACAGGGACCAACAACCTCTCCGTTTTTCTTCTTAAAACAACTGGGTAGTCTTTTGATATGTTGCTACATGTCTAATATTCTCAGATTAATATTTTCCCACATATACAGCTGAAAGAAAGACAGAGGAACCAAAGCAGATGGTACGATGATACCAGCAGTTGAGCAGGCTGGACCAAGGCTTTTGCTCAGATGGGTTCATGTTATCTGAACTGGAGCTGGAGAAAACAGGGAGGGTTGTCAGGATGGGAAGAGCCAAGTGCTGGTGGCTGTGTGGCTGTGGGGCTGCATTTTGGACACCCACCCGTTGCAAATGCCCCCACCGCAGCCCAGCAGCCCTTTTCACACCAACCACTGCAGAGCCATTAGGTGGTAGTGACTTCTGGTGAACATGACTAATCCCAGCAATATTTGAACCAATAACCTTGAGGTGAACAACTTCACAGCCTCTTAACATTTTCTCAGACTACCGGGTTTGATAGTTTAGTTCCCAGACCCCCACCCCTCTCCCGACTATAAATAGATCTCTGGTTTTAAGATTTTGCTTGTTTTGCATAATGTATCTTGTCTGGAATACAACTTATATTTTATCATAAGAAACAACTGTCCTATTAAACGAACATGCATTTTTCCTTAGGTAATTAACGAACATGCCAATATTGACAAGAGATATGCAGTGCAGTTACAGGACATATCTTAATGTAATTAACTGTATTGGGTTCCAGAAATCATAAATATGGAATTTAAGTACTGATACATCTGTAAACTGCTTAGCTATCTAAAAAGGGTACGTTACTTATTTTCTTCCACTATTACTCAAAAAAATAACAATAAAAGTAAAATTATTTTTTAAGATAGATTGAAATCTCAGTTTTGCCCATGCACATTTACAAATATTAATTGACCAATGCAGCCACAAGTTGCTTACCCTAAAAGCAAACCTGCAACCCCAAAAGAAAACCTTAATTAGCAGAGGAGCGATGAGCTATCTCAGAATGAGAAAAATTCACGTTTTCTTATTAAGCCTCTTTATTTTGTGGATCAAACTGGCACAAGAGCCAGGCGGCTCAAGAGAGTTGGGAGAGCGTGGCCGCAGGAGGATTTTAATTTATTGATGGCTCTTGCCCTACTGTACAGTCACCGCTGCTATTTGAGTGTAATGGATGAAACAGATGTTTGACACTGCAGCACCTCTTCATAACTTCACTCTTCAAAAACAGTTTTACAAGTGCTCGCTCGCGTTGGTTCCCATTCAGCACAGGAAACTGAGGTCATGGTGAAACATGAGGCCCGGGCAGGAGCTTGAACTCATGTGCACTGCAGCTGGGCCCGCGTCTTCTGAGCACATTAGCAATTCGTGGAGCAGCCATAATTTTAAACTTACGGACAAAGAAATAAAAGTGTTGACACCCTTATTGTAACATCTGTGAGGGGAAAAATATGAGCCCATTGCTAAATGTAAGAAGGATGGAAGTTTCTTTATGGTTAATTTTGTTCATTATCGGATGTGATTATTTTTAATGTGAAAAATTTCTTCTGGTTTCAGTGTCAACATCGAAAAGTTACTTTCTGGACCATAGTTTTCTTAGCATTGCTTAGAAGCAGTAATTTAAAAAGCAAGCAACATTTCTGTTATTCTGAGCTTTTTTTTTTCAAGATTATTATTTTAACACGTGCTCATTTCTTAATATGTAACAAAAATCTTCCCGGCATAAAATATACATAATTTTTTAGCTTGTTTTAATAAAGATAACATAAGGTTTGTGTGGTTAGATATACTGATTACTTTCTGTTACCTTCCCTGGGAAAGCAATTAAGGCATTTAGGTACTGGTATTTGGTACCCGATATGGAAAACGATAACAGGGCACCAGCCTGAGGAAGCTGATATGTCAGTGGTTCGAAATCCCGTACCAGAAGTTTTCATCCTACTGTAGGTTCAGCTCCTTTCCAGCACGAGCGCCCCGACAGCCTCGGGGATTTCTCCGGCGCTTTCATGAAAACTAATACCTGCCTGCAGCAAGCCGCTGCTCATCTCCCAGCATCAACACGTGCGTGATGAACTTTCTGCATCTTTGCTGTACCTTCATATATAATTGTGTTTCTGACCTTCCTGTTAATAAATTCAGTCCTTTAGTGACTCAGTGGCACGTTCTGAAAGGAAATGCTGTTGTATAGTATCAGTTACACAGCACAAAATTATTGTTTAAGATGCTAAAATAGTACCAGCAGTGCTAAAAATGAAGGTTTCTACTGTTTGGTGATACCAGAAACTCCAAAATATGGTTTGGTCAGAGATGTACCACCCCTCAAGCCTTTCTAAGGCAAGGAGTTGGTGGATTTGTCCAGGTAAAACCATATATTTGTTACTCTGCTCTTCAGAATCACGTGTAGGGAGATCCACAGAAGAAGAATCTCCATTTTCCTGCCCCAGTAAAAACTGTAAAAGGCTGTAAAAGCTTCTGTCAGTTGTAACAGAAAGTGTCGTGTCACATGGAAATCCCTTAAACTCCTAGAAAAGCACATTTTTGTCTTTACCTGTCTATTTCCACAGAGATAACAGTCACTATTAGAAGCAAAATGTCTTTTATAGTGTGATAACCTGAATATTTGCAGAAAAACATCTGTCGTCCTGCAGTAGTCTCAGCTACTCTGCAGAGCAGCAGGAGCTGGGGGTTGGTTGCTGCTGTGTTGATTCCCTCTGCATCCAGAGCCGTCGGCAGGAGATGGAAAGGCAGCCACCCCAGTCCTGGCTCCACTCAGTAGTGCCAACGGCTGTTTGACACCGGCCATGAAGGAGGAAGGGGCAGCCACCCAGCCGGGGCAGCCCTGCAGCATCGGGGTCTGACCCCAGCGGCCATGCTGAGGGCTGTTCGCATTGGTCTTCACCAGAAATGGAGGAAAAAACCACCAAGGGCCACCTCTGCCAGCTCAACCTGATCTGGTTGGAGATGTCCCTACTCCTTGCAGGGGGGTTGGACTGGATGGCCTTTAAAAGTCCCTTCCAGCCCAAACCATTCCATGATCCTCTTCTTTTAAAGCAGTACCCATGATGGTCCTGCTTTGCAAAGAGCCTGATGTGCACGGAAAAGTCTTTTCAGTGCTGGTACAAGCTCTCTTCCTGCCATGCCTCTGCACACAGTCATGCTGGTAATATAGCTCGTTTTGCCTTAAAACACAACCATGGGGCCAGAGCAATCCTTACATTTGACCAACCAGTCTATGCAAGAGGGGAAAAAGTCACGCGTGTGGTTTCTGGTTTTGTTTTCTCAACCTTTAGCAGTTGTTTGGTTGTTCTGTGTCTAACCACAGTACCCAGCTCTAAGACAAGCTGTATGACGAAGGACAACTGGAGAATTTTTTCCTTTGCTCGCTCTTATCCTTTTGCACTGATAAGCCAACTTGATGCTTGTCCTGTCGCTGGCATGGAGACAAAGCCCAATGAAGTAGATGGAAAATTTCCTTCATGTCTGGGGGTTTTCTGTAGGGCTCATGATGATTCACAGCAACAGTGGCAGTTAGAAACGATTAGCTTAAAACATCTATGGAGAGCTTAACGGCATCCAAAGGACAAAGCCTGCAAACCCTAACATTTCACATTAAGTGGCCTTGCTTCTCCAGAGCTGGAAAATGCGTGATAGGGAAAGTTTCACAATTAAAGACAAGCCTACATAGTTTGGTTTGTTGATAGTCTTGCAAAAGCAAACAAAATAACCCCTTACCAAGGTTTGCTTGAAGGCCATAGTTTTTCCTATGGGAAAATAGAGCTGTTCCATAAAACTGTGGGGAAAATTAGAGCTGACAGCCCAAGATTACGTTCACTTTTCTAATTCTGAGATGGCTACAATTTTAACTATTCTGGCTTGGCTCAGACAACTTGGGTTGTGGGCTGTGTCTGCAGAAGACATGAGCGTGCCTAGTGTGATGCCTGGGCCTTGCTCTCAAGGGTGACCGCAGGGTTCCTCTTTCCCAGGCATAGGCAAATATCATTGCAAGCAGCAATCTCCAAAAAGGCAGTATTTTATCACGTTTCTGGCAAAACCGTGGAGTGGCTGATAAGCCCATTTGGAAGTGGGCTCAGCTAAGCCTGTACCCAGGCAAATGACCAAAGGAGGCAGAAGATGTCCTTTCTCTGATTTTTTTTAAAGAACATTTTGAAATATGTACTCATCAACAACAAGTCTTAAAAGAAAACGGAGATGGCAACTCTCCAACTTCTAATTTCCTGTTGGAAAAGTCCTATGAAAACTGTTGCTATAAAGGCTGTAGATGCCATCAACGTCCTTACCCCGCTTCCTCTCCGCTCACCAGCACTGGCCTGAACTACAAGTAGTTACATGCTTTTTAACCATTTTTGGTTAGATACTGGAAATTCTTAGATTTAGTCATGCCTTTGGACCCTGGACTTTGCTGCTTACGGCCACTTGTGATATTACATCTTGGCTTAAGTCTTAGCACTTAGTCTTAGATGTGAAATAAGTCTTCTGTACTCTTTGGAAAAGTTATTAGGTTTACAATTAGCAAACTGAACAATGTCAGGCTCTGTGTAAAGACTACAAGTGTGAAATCTAGCTCTGCCAGTAAATTGCTACCTTTTCTTTAGCATGGCAAGCCATACTCTCAAGTTTATTTGAACACATAAAATATGCTAAATGTTTAGCAGCAGCACTGTGTAAAGAAGAGTTGGATGAAGTATATATTTTTAAATACAGCAAGTAATAAAGTGTTGAGTAAATTCCCAAGAATATCATTTTGGGGCAAGTACAATAGAATGCTTAATGGAATATATTCCCAGGTCTGCTGTTTTTATTCCTTTTTTTTTCCTGCTTTAATCTCCTAGCCCAGCCAGTGGTTGCTGTTATGGGAGCTGTGAGGAAGGGGGTTCATCTGTAGACACTTCCAATATCGTAGCAACAGGAGAAGGGTTGTGAGGTGCCTGCAGCCCACCGGCACACCTCGTCTCTGCCGGTGCAGCTGCTCTGCGTGTCTGGCAGTGCCCCACGCAAGCCAACATCCCGCTGTGGGAGACAGTGCAGAGCTGCTCAGCACGCAGCTGGATGGTTGTTTGAAGAAGGAGACTAGAAGATAAAATTGTAAAAAAAAAAAAAAAAAAGGCAAAGCCACCTCCTTCATAAATTCATTTTTTTTCTAAATTTATTTCCTTTTCATTTAACTTGGTTGAGAAATGTCCCCGTGGACTTGGTCAGAAAATCACTCTCTCCATTTTAAGTTTTAAGTGGAATTCTCAGTAGCGAAGCCTGATATGCAAAACTGCGTGAGAAACTCAGCTTATCATCAAGACCGTTCAGATGTTCTTCAGAGCCACTTCAGCAGGTTGAAGAGAAAAGCTGTAGTCAATATTGCCTCTTTCCAGACCAGTGTTTTTGGTCTGAGTCAGGTGATGTTGCCTATATATTTCTCATATAAACCTTTCTGCAGTTGAGTTTCTTTATGGACAAAACATCCAAATTTAAGATCATGCCCTTCATTGAGTAGTTTCACATTTCAAGAGGATTTTTTTCCTTTGCTGCAAATGAGATTTTGCCCCTTTGCAGTGCAATTATGCCCCAGACAGCACAGCCTTCTCATACACCTGTTGGTTATCTGGTTTTATACTACCGGTTTCCAGATAACTATTAGTAAGTTACGTCAACATTAAAAATTGTCTGCTCTACAGAACCTCTGATACCATGCTTCCAAATTGCTCTCAGTTCCTGCTTCCTTTCAGGACTATCCATTCTGGACATGGGAATCTATATTCCATAGACTCCCAGTAGCATAAACATATAGTTACTAATCCCAGGAGACGTATTAAGGAAAAAAAAAAAAAAAAAAGAACAGACAGTCTCTGATATTGAAGTTGTCATATTTTATTTCTGTCTGTGCTTTCTAAACCATTAGTTTTTAGAAGTTATAAAATTTTACAAATTGTAACTCAGAGAGACCTGTTACCTGTGTTTTGAAACATGAGCCAAATGTCGATATAAAAATTGCTAAATGATTTCAGTTTAGTTATCTTTACTTGTATAGATATATTAAAAAAAAAACACTGTGGATACTATTGGGCAGTATATCTTCTATACTGTATTTGACTTATCAGTTAATAAAAGACGTTCAAACTGCAACTACTCAGCACTGAGCAAGAAGTCTTTGGATTACTGAGAACAACTTTCTGTGTAGTTTGCTGGATTTGCCCACCTGGTAGTGTTTTTGGTGGATTTTACCTGCTTACACATGTTCACCTCCCGCTAATGTCCATAGACTGGAAGACTGCCCTTCCAAAGAGAGAAAACACAGTATCTCTAAGAAGGGGCCAATTCCCAAGTCCCACAGCATATCCAAATTGTATTTGGCACAGATCTGTCTTTTTGTGAGTTGTATTGATGAAGTTGTTTTCTCCGTGCAGCACAGCCCTGGTAATATGCAAGGGCTGCAATTCTCCTTAATAGGTTTTCATTTTAGGAGCGCGGACAATTTTGGCCCACCTGCTGCGTGCTCCTGCCTGGGAGCAAAAACCCCTGAAGTATCTCTCCCTTCCTGCCTCCACCAGCCACCTTCTACATGACTGTAGATGTCAAAGAAGGTCAACAAATCATCATTTGTAGCATGGAGAGGGAAGGAAAAAAAAAATTCATTCCCCGTGCTGGCTTGGTTTGCAGATTGAAGGTAATCTAGTAATGAGGACTTACCAGACGATAATTAATAAGCAAGATTTTCTAGGTCTGATTTACCTGTCACATGAGAAGAAATTTTGCAGGGCAGGAAGATCCGTTCTATGTTAGTTTGAATGTTGTCCTTTTTAAGAGTAAGCAGTTCAACTTGATGACATCTGAAGTATTTTGTGTGAGCGGTGCAGATGCTAAGGATGGGCTTTCACGTCTTCTGCTCCCCAGCAGCTTTACAATTACCCTGAGAAAACCAAGCTAGGGTGCTTAACCACCTGCTAACATCACAAAGGACACTGAAAAACTGTGCTCTCTACAATTCAGTAATAGATTTTACATTTTCTATAAGGAAAAGATAAGAGGAAGTCACACGTTGAAGAAACAATGGAACAGAAGAAATTAAAAATTCTTAAGCAACATTTCAACGAGAGCAATGTCAGATAGTGTGTTGAGGAAGCAGGGAAAGCCCCAGACTGGGGCGCAGGTTCCCCTGGCCTAAGCCCCCATCCACACCAGCCAATGGATTCCCTTGGTGAGCATCAGATTGGGTTCTTCGAGGACTTCTCCACGCACTAGCCTGCGTGTGAACACTGGCAAGGCAACAGCAGCACTAGGACACAGCAAAAAAAAAAAGTAGCTAAATAAGAAGAGGGAATTTATGCAGATTTATAAACATTGCAAGGATGTATTTAGTGCCTGAAAAATACCAAAGGGCAGCTTTATCAACAGGTTTATTTGTTTTTACAAACATGTTGACTGTAAGTTTAACTCTTTGCTTAAGTAAAGGCAATACCTAACTCCGACAATCCACAAAAAACAAGGACTAATGCCCCCTTCCCCAAATCAAACAACTCAGAGTAATATATTTCATATATGAAAAAAACTCTTTGGGTTAACAGTCAGCGTTATTCTTTTTGCACACAGAAATACGGATTTTCCTGTATATATTCAACAGGATCCACACAAATTGAAGATAATTTGGGAAGACTCTTTTTTAGTAACCAAACACACTGAATTTAAATTCTAAATCTTGTGAGACCATTTCCTGAGTTTCCTATGAAAAAGATTTCTATAAATACACAGAAATAAAATCATTAAAATGTTAATATAACCTATACAATCACACAGAAGACCTACTGGGTCAAAACCAAACCGTATTAAAGATCCTTTCTTAAAACAATCTCCCAGAGATTTTCATAATTTTCCTTTTAAATCGTCAGTACAATCTTTTGGTTTGATTCAGTTAAATCTAGAGAAATTCTACATCATGAAACGGAAGAATGGATACAAGCGTGTTTCAGTATGACTTCAGGATTCCAGATTCCCATCTCTTTAGCGAAAATGTATTTTCTTATGGCATGGGTCTGCACTGTTAAAGACCTTGATAAGGAATAAGAAGTTGGGGAGAGAAGGGAAACAAAGCATGATTACCCTGGAAAATTAACTTTATTAGAGAAACATAAAATTATGTGTCCATCTACTTAATGCTACTAGCTATGTAGCCAAAGAGATTACCCAGGTGAAAAATAGAAGAAAAATAAGAGTCACTGTCATATGTGGAAAGCTGACAGCATCCTTTCACACCTCAGATTTTTAATGAGAAATGGTACTTTTCAAGAGTGTCCTCTGCCTAAGGTACTGTAGGTTCCTGCGTTCAGAAAATGGTGCTGTACCATAGCGATGTGTGCTTTTAACGTACACTCATACAACATATAATAAATTTAGTGATTAATCTATGATAAATACATGTAGGCAGCTTCTAATCATTGATGTTCCTCAAGTCAGAAAATCCAATTTGGCAGATACATGTTAACCATGAGTTAGTTCCCTGTGGTTGGGATCTCCAACCTCCTGTAGAGTTTCCTGACCTCGGAAAAGACCACATACCCACTCTCCAGCCTGCACCAGGGCTGGGATGGCGTCTGCATCCTGGTGGCCACAAAGAGATGGGTATTTGCCCTGCGAGGGACTCTAAATACCTGCGGGTGGACAATGGCCTTGACGGCAGCGAGCAGTGGGCGCAGCTGAACCCGTTCTCCCGTGAAACTTCAACTGGAAGGACCGAGCGGACGGCTGGACTGCAAACACTCCTGCTGGCTTTCCGTGGCTTTGTTCCACAGGAGGTTACATTGCTATGTGGCATGTTTTACGCGTATCTGAAAAAACTCAGGTCCTCTCCTTACCCAGTGTTTTGTTTGGATGTGACCCATTCTCCAATTTTATAATAAAATGAGGACATAATTCACATATTAGCATTTCAAAACCTGTACAGCTGCAGAATGAGTAAACAGTGGAGTGAGTAATCATTACTAATCTGCACTGGTGAAAGAGAGAGAGAAAAAAAATAGAGCACATAATTTTGTGGTGTGCTAAACAAAAAAAAAATATGTTTTGCACGTCTTAAAACATCTCAAATTCTTTTTTTTTATCTCTGTTTTAGAGGTGACAGAGAAAAATCTATCTTTTAGCTGAACTAATCTCGAATAAATTAATATCTTTTTTCATATAAATTTGTTTGGGGAAACTTGAAACTGTAGCATAACCTATTGATTACATTATTTGAATTAAGTTTTAGAAATCCTACAGCTGTTTGCTGTCAAAATTTAAACCTACTGTCTATTTTCAGCTGTGCACTTAATACACGTTTCACCTGGTGACTCAATAACATTTTAATATAAAAGTACATGATCACGGAACATATGTTCAGTGTTCATACGAAGCTTAATAGCGACAGAAGGGGTAACAATTAACAGTTCTGTTTTTCTGGGTATACAGGGTCCAAGTTTAAAGTTTTTCCTGGGCTGCTTCCAAAAATCTTTGTTCCTAGTGCCTTGACCTTTGAGGAGTTTGGAATCAATGAGCCACGTTGCCTTCCATAAGGGTGTCAAGTGCAGAATAAAAAACTGCATCACATCATTTTTCACGGCGGCCAGATGAGGTCTGAGTGAAGGAACAAGGAACAGGAAAGCAAGAACATCTGAAAAATTGACTCTGCAAGCTGGAATGTGATTCTGCAATAAGGGGCAACTCTCCGTTTTTTTTTTTTTTCCTTCTTTTTTTTTTTTTTTTTTTGCCAGAGTAGGCAGGTTGTAGACAGATCTGGGTCTCAGCCTCCCACCCCCGGGGCCCCCGTGTCAAGGAACAGTGATAGAGCACCGTTCATTTATGCAACATCTGTAACACATAGAGCAACGTATTAATAGCTCAATATGCCAATCTGCCACTGTGCATTTTGACCTAGCGGGGACCAGAAGCATGGAAGGTCTGTATGGCAGATGTGGGAATGGCAGCGCCGGTGGAAATTAAAGGCAGACACGACGAGTTTTGCACATAGCATTGTAGTTCTTCTGGAAGAGGCTAGCGCTTCCAGCTCAGTTAGGAGGTTAATAGAGCTAATCTTCTGTATCACTGTTATTTATAACATGTTGTTGGACTTAATGTTTATGAAGCTCGAGCTGTATAGTGCACATCCAATTATGTTTTCTTACAGCCATGGAGGGTTTTATGAAAAGGAATATTGAGTGAATGTTTTATTGCTGAAAAATATTGTATTGGTTAGAAGGGAAGTTAATCCAATAGGAGGTAAAAACAGTAACAAAGGCTACAGCAAATACGAGATGCTTTAAATTCATTGCATGACATTCTCACCCTAATTATTAGCCCACACTGGGAATAAAAACAGCACCCTCATCTTCAAGTTATTATTTTTTTTTTCCTTTCCTCATTTTTATTGCACATTTACATAAGACTTGTATGCCTTGTACTTCTTCCAGGCAGGCTTATAAGGTTTCTTTTAACCCTTTACTTCTCTCTACACAGCCGTGCAGGAAGTCTCACTCGCGCCCGCAGAGGGAGTGGAAGGCAGGTGGCAATGGCACAGGCAGCCAGGGCAGAGGTGGCCAAGCCACGATGGGCAGCTTGAACGAGAGCCCAGGGATTCTGGTGGTTATCCAACCCCAGTCCCCAGAGTCCCTTGGGTCTGGAAAGCTGGAAGGGAAAATCTTTGAGGAAAAACTTTTTTTTTTTTTTTTTTTGGTGAGATTTCCCATATTTCCTGCTTCTAATTGGACGGGAAATATTGCAAGAGCAAACTTTGGCGTGGTACAGAGGACCAACCCCACATCTGGCAGCAGCAAAGTCTGGTGGATGGTTGAGTAAGGAGAAGAAAAACCTCTTTGAATAATACCCTGGCTCTCATGAAAGACCATTGTTTTTACAGTTAGGGAGAGGAGAAAGAATGAAGTGGGGTTTTGTGGTTTGTACTTTATGCTTATTATAGGGAGAGTTCAAGAAAGTATGACTGAAGGAAAAAGAGGGAAGGAAGGAAGATTAGTCAGTTAATAAAGGAGATTTATGTTAGCGACGGTAGGTAGGCAAATTGCACTGCTAAATGGGGTATGGACTTCTTTTATGTGGACAAGAGAATTTATCAATTTTATTTAACTGAAACTGCACCATAATCATGTCATCGGGGCCTGGGCTGGAGAAGACACTTGTCTCTGGAGGCACCTGTCCTGGCTGGCAGTCCCTGGGGCAAAAATTCGGGCAGGTTAGGAACAGTGCAGTCTTCTGTGTATTTTTTCCAACAAATATTTTTGCTGTGCAAGGGGGATTAATGGATAGTATTTCATGCTGCAGTTTTGATCAAGGCTTGGCTTTTTTTTTTTCTAATCTGTGTCACAAGTCAAAGGTGCACAAGGGCTGCCACAGCAATTCCACTTTTTCCATGAGCAGCTGAGGAGGACTTCGACGGCTGAGCAAGGCCAGCTGATATGGGTACTCAGAAGCCTGAAGAGATCTTGGTTGGTGATGAAAGTAATCTTTTCTGTCATTGTTGTCCAACAGACTGGACAAAAAGATGCAACTGCAGAAAGCTTGGGCAGACAGTTGGTGTCTGACCTGTGTCCACCAGGCTTGCAGGAGCGTTTCTTCCCAGCGTGCTGGAAGGCACCTGTGTAGACAGTGGCTGACTAATTGCCTTGAAAACATTCATGATTTCAGCTTCTATTAGCTATGTTCCTGGTTATACGTGAATTTCTAAAAACACATGGGTTATTCTGAAGTTCTGTATACCAATATTTGTTCAGTGTTTCCAGCAGGAATTTAGCGCCTCGTGTTACAGATGACGAGACCTGAGGAACTGTTATGAATGTGCTATCTGCCTGAAGTTGAGAGGGCTCCTACTCCAGACCAGGATTTGCCAGAGCATCCACAGTCTAGGACAGGAGCTACAAAAGGAGCCTTTTCCTCCAACTGGCCGCATCACTTCAGTTTCATCTCTGTCTAAGACTTGACACAGGTGTAGCTACAGGATCAGGGTCTCAAATAAGAATGAGAGCAGAACAAAATACATTTATTCCTCTATGGACAGAAATAATAATACTCTGTGGCTGGTATTCATTTATCATTTGTGCACTTGAATGTATACTCACCTAAATCCTATACATATGTCCTTAAATGCCTGCAGAAATCTCAGATTTCTCCTCTTCAATTACAGGTACTCCACAAAGCCTGCTTTCTATTAAAAAAAAAAAGAAAGTATTCAGAAAAAATGCATTCTTTCTCAATCCCTAAGCCATTTGGCACTTCAGAAAATCATTAGAGAAATGTGCTTCGCAAAGCCAAAAATATCTCCCTCTTAAAAACGCACCCGCTTTTCCAGTGTCTTCTGAGAAAGTAACATAGAGAAATGCAATGGCAAGAGTAAAGAGTGGCCAAGAGGCCAGCAAAGGCTCGGATGTCTGCAGGTGAAGATGAGGCCAGAAGAACCAGGAAAAGGAACGCTGAGGATTTGTGATGGCCACAGGTTGAACATCCCATTTTCTTGTTGCACCCTGTAAATGTACAGAAGTTGCCTAAAGGCCACCAGAACCAAATATGAATGTCTTATGCTTAATTTTGAGAGAAAATTAGTCTGTACTCTTCAGATTAGACTGGAGGTAGTGTTCAAAAGGGTAGGAAGTTGGCCGACTTGTTTTCTTGCTGAATTTAGGGACATTTAGTTGACCTTATTGCTAAAGCTTCTTTACCTTTAGAACAGTAAGCTGTGTATTCACATCTTGTTGATGTGAAAATATTTACTTTTGAAGCAAATACATTTGAAGTGACCAAAGCTAAGGTGAAAATTATGGGTAAAATCTCAAACAAAAAGATGAATTTAATAATTTATCTTCTTGGACCTAGTGAGCTGAAATGGCATGAGAATCAATTGAAGTTGAGTCATTATTCGTGGGAGGTAAGAGTTAATTTGTCTCAGACTGAGTCTAATATTAAAGTTGGGATTAAGCTTGAAAAAGAAGTGAGGCAGAGCTCGCGTTATTACTGTATATGTCTGTAACAGAAAAGCAAATTATAAACTGGTATTGGAATGAGTTTTAAAAGTTTGGTTTTTGATAATTATGGAAGGTCTGAAGGAGAGGATTGGAAAAAGACATTGGGGAAAACAAAAAGGCTAGGAGACATATTTCTATTGTTATACTTACACAGGTTGAAAGTCAAAGAAAAGCATTACCGTTTGGATCATCAAACCCTTGCTTTGGGCATTTTACCCGGCAGAGTTCGGGTCTGTTTATAAGAACAGATTACACTTTGGAAAAAGAACAATTAAAGACCTAGTTGTATCCCTGGCTATTCTCAGGCATTGAAAGATAAACCAGATATTTTACTGAGAAGGCTGGACTAGGAACAGCTTTAAACTATTTGCTTAGTTGGAGGACAAATATATTTGGAATAATGAAGAGTGGGATTAGGGCTATTTAGAGTTGCCCCCTATTCCTCGCTATCACTTAACACCATTCAGAAAAATGAGGCCTTATTATCATGAGAACTTAAACTTCACACTGATTTTGAACTACCTCCGTTTTGAGATGCTTAGTGAAACCAACACTGCAGGGAAATGTTGTTGCACTTTAGGATTATCCAAAGGTCAAATATTCATAATAATCTAACAGGAAAAAAACAGTGTTGAATTTAATGGAATAACATCTAATAGGAGAAGAAAAATAGTCTAAACTGGAAGACTCTATCATCAAAAAAAAAAAAAAAAAGAATAATCAAGGAGAATGCCAAAACCTCAGAGTCTGTGCTATTTCATAACACTATAAGTGGGCAGCACACAGAACAAAAGGTACCAGAGGTTCAGGAGGTCCAGTGGGCTCCCTTCAATCTGAGAAACTATCCTTTTCTAGTTTTTGGAATAAATCTGCATTTGTCCATGTGTAAGTGCAACATGTTGCACTTTATTTTTAATTCTGACTCCTCCTAAATCAGACTCACTTTTGCAAATTTTGGTTCTCTTGCAGATCCTCTGTATGGACCCTCTTTGTCTGAAATTTGGTAGGGCAGCAAAATGAAAGAGGATTCAGAATGATTTTTTGCTTTGTCGGTAGATCCATCACATTCCAGACATCGCTCCGCTTGATGGCAGCCAGTCCATGGAGAGCACGATCCATTAACAATCAGCAATGCCTGTTATGTTGGATCTGAAGCAATATGATCTCCTATTCAGTGTTTCCAAGTACGGAGCAAAACATTCAAGTGTTCTGGAATAAAATGATGAATCTGAATTGGTGGATGCTGAATTTGGAGCTATGAAACACACGGGCCACTTTGGAAAATCAAGGTCACCTGGAGACCCTGCTCACAGAGTAAATAACTTCTCTTCCAATCTGCTATAAAATGTTTGTGAAATGCCGTTGTCCGAACCGCACTAACTAAAGGCGTTCAGGTTTATTGAAGATTTATCAGTCTGTCATCTCTTTTATATCAGGAAACGATGAAGGAATGTGAGTGTGTAATGCAGGGCAACGTCTGTCGTCCCGCTACAAAACCATACAGCTTGCTATGCCTGTGTCAACCATCTTACTAAACACACAAAATCTTTAAAGAAGATTACTTGATTTACACTAGTTTCAATAAATATGATAAGCTGAGCTGTAAAATATCTCCATTTCCTCCTCTATGTCTTGTTGGCTTGCTAGCTGCAAATGCATGGGGAAGAGTTGGCAGATTTCTCCAGCCAGCAGCCATCCTCCCGCTCAGATCTCTCTCTGCTGCAGGCAGGGGTTGGAAGTCAGCAGGTAGTATTTGGGCAGCCCCTCGGGGGGAGCAGCGCCCGTGGGGCCAGCGGGCAGTGGTGTCCGGCCGCCCCGGCCTCCCACCGCATTCCTCCGCCTTACCGGAGGTGGCCAGGCAGGGGGTCCGTGACAGGGTTATGCTGGGCCACTCTCCCCGATGCAAACAGGAACCTCCAGCAATGCTAAACAAATCAGTCTGTCAAGGGCTTTTTTTTTTCTTTCTTTTTCTTTTTTTTCTTTTTTTTTTTTTTTTTTTTTTTGTTCCTAACTTTCCCATAAAAAGATTCAGGTAAATGTAGCATGACGAGCCAATTTAAGCCAATTTCAAAGTTATTTGAGTAATTGGTTATTAAGATAACACTCTCAAATTTCAATTCAGCAATTATCCTCTTAAAGATACAGAATGTAAGTGTAAGAGGAAAAACGTATGTATTAAAGCTACAGAGGCCCCGTTAAAAAAAAATAAAATGTGTAGGCATTTGAAAAAAAAAATGTAACTTCTAATCCCATTGAACTGAGACTTATCTTCTAAGATGTGCAACCCTTCTACACTGAACAAAGTGTTTCGAAATTTTGGAAATGGAGTTGACTATTATTAGAGCTCATAAAGATTAAGAGACTAAGTGAAGACCCTCCTTTTAATATATGTAAGCTCCTTACCCATAACTTAAGAACCACAAGGGGACAGAACATTGTCTTCCCACAAGGCTGCACTGCAGACTGATGCAGAGTGTGATGATGGAAATAATGGCTTTGGCAGAAGTACTTGGTTTGGAGCCAATTTCTCCATCCTAATGAATGGTGGAATTACCACAGAAAAGCTTTACAGTTTAAAAAAAAAAAAAAAAGAGAGAGAGAGAGAGAAAGAAAGAAAAAAAGAAAAAGAAAGGAAAAATGTACAGCTTATTCCCAGTTAATCAACCCCGTAGGATGGATGGCCGTGACCAATTATTATTCCCAGAAACTACTGGTTAATCACAAAGCACACAGTTTAAAGGACTTGTGTTAGCTACTTGGCTGCTGAAAGCAATAGTGTAGAATCTGCAAATGTTCACCAGAAGATTAAGGTTATGCAAATGCTGGAAAGTTTCCTACTCTAGCAAAGTTGCCTTTCAGGAGGGTGAAGTGGGTTTTTCTTCTCAGAAGGGTGCTAGATGCAGTTTAATGAAATCTTATTGACAGCAAGGTGCTGCAGGTGTTTGTGCCGGCTCCAAATTTTTCTTGCTTTATGATGTCCTCAGTTACTGCTCAAGGCAGATACTCTCTTGGAGGAACGGTAGTATCAGTTGAGTACGTGAACTCAGCCTACACATTGGCTGCAGCCAACAGCCTTCGGCTATCTCAACTTGCATTACAACTGTATCTGCAGACCAAAGTCATCAATGATGCAAACCCAGGGTCTACAGCTTTTTCTACCGTCTCATTCGAGACCCAAGAAGCAGAGAAGAAGCAAAGAGGGCGAGTCCTGCCAGAGCAGGGGTCGGGGTTTGGTTCAGGCTCATGCGCTCGGGCACGGATCAGCAAAATGCAAGGGACCAAACTGAATAGGACAGGAAAGAATATGAAGCTGGGGCTGATTTGCTCCTGATGAAAACGAATGTACTTCCACTGGAAATTTCCGTGGAGCTAAGCCAACTCCCTGCAGCTGAGAATCTGACCCTTTTGTGTTCAGATCAGTTATAATAATTAAAGATAGATTAAGACAGCAGAGTGCGGTGTAATCAGGACTGGGAAAAATACTTCAGAGTTATTTTAGCTTTAGTCCTTATGTTTATTTTTGCGACTGAGATTGTTCAAATAATATGTCTCCAGGGGACAGAGTAAAAATATAGATTCTAATTTGAATATAGATAAACACTGGATTGTATATCACAAAATATGCTGGTGTAGCATATGCAGTGCATGCTACATGTTAACACCAAGCATTACGTAACCACAACACCCAGCCAACTTACTTTTATCGTGCTAATGTATTTTTAACCTCCAAACATTAATATTTTTATATCTATATATATGTACTGCTACAATGCCATGTTCTCAGGTTTTACAGTTTCGCTGCATTTTTCTGGAGTAGGTTACAATGGGGGAAAAACGCCAACTGGAACATGTCGAAAAACAAGATCATAAGGTTTCACTCAAGTTGCTTAAATTATTATGTAGGAGGTATATTATCGACCTTTTAATAAAAACCTTTACAGTCTCCATGGAAACATTTTTGCATTGACATATAAAAACATAAATGGAAAAAAAATATTGTAAAAAAGTGAATCTGGCCTCCTGTTCATAAATTAGAGACTGCCTTCATTGTGCGGTGCCTTATCTTTCCCCCCTTATGCAAATGCAACTGCTCAATGATGATTCATTAGTTGAGCATCTTACTGTAACCTGTGCAGTAAGCTGAGGTTTTCAAGTGGTTTCATCCTAAAATAGCACTTACTGTTTCTGTAATACAGCCCTCTGCCTACTTTTAAACTTGGACTTGGGTTAAATGTGCAGGAAATGGAACAACACTCAGAAGTACCGACTCACAAAAATCGAAGCTCACGAGAAGGTGCCCTCCTGATTTTCTTTTTCCTTAAAAAAAAAATGACAATCTTGTCCTGACTGGGCTGGATTTCCAGGAATCTGCAGAGCAAAATCCTACAGTAGCCCCAACTGCACATGCTGGAGCCCAAGAAAGTTTGGGAAGGGGCAAGGAATCTCACAGCACATCGTTTGAGATAAGGATCGGCCCCTCTTGATTGGAATTCCAGAGCGCTTGGCTGTGGTCTGCTGACATCCCGTCAGCATCCGTGACATTTACCAGCCATATACTGTTTATACCGTCCTCGGCTCCAGAGGTCGGATGACAAGACGCAAAGACGTTAGAATTCTGATTATAATAAAAAGAAAGAAGTTTGCGGTGTTAAAAGAGGAGAGCAATAAAAAGAACACGGAGATTGTTTTCCAAGATGCATGAACACTTTCTCAGTTTAAACACAGTACTAAATGTGCTTTTCTTTACAGATAATTCTCTGGTATGGCTCTCTTTTACTCTAATCTCTCAATTCTCTCTTTAATCAATGCAGAATTGTGCCAGCCATTTGCAGGAGTGTTCTTTACATGAGTACACATGAAGTGGCTTTTAGAGGAGCCTGAAGAAATCAAATTGTCGATGTTTACTAAAAAAAAAAAAGCAGTTCCAAAATAAGCGCTGGTCAAAAATGAGCTAATGATGCATTTATCTGTCTCGTATACAAAAAAAAAAAAAAAAAAAAGAACAAAAAAAATTCTTAAAGTGAATTATTTAGCTTTCCACCAATTTATATTTTTTTTAAAAGGGAGATTAGCACATAGATTTAAAAAAGTTGTGTGAAGAGTCTTCATAGACAGATAAATGTCATTTTCTGAATGCAATGATAATACAGATGAATCACACAGGTTTAAGTTCCTTACAAAGCCCAATAAATTATTGAATGCCTTGCATGCTCTTCAGCAGCATCAGAGAAGGTTCAAGATGAAACTAAATATCTATTAACTTCTACACAGAATTTCTTACCAAACCAAAGAACTGTCCTCCCATACACAACATAAGTAGGATATTTATGTGTACGCACTATATATACATAAACACACACACTTTAGTTATCCAGGCACATTTTTAATAGCTTTTTTTTTTTTTTTGCAGTTCCTATCTAATACAGTTGATGTTATTATTTCTATTGCTGAATCAAACTTCAAGGCAACTTCCTAGATTTTCTTACCTGGATAACTTTTGCAGTGCCTTGAGCTTTGCGTTAATAACTAACATTGCAAAGGAAACCGATTTTCACCAAGTGCTCCCCACCAGTTCTCTAAATACCAGAAACTCCCGCAAGTATCTCAAATTCGTCTTGGCCAGGTTCATGAGAGGAAATAGGTAAAGGGAGTAAGTCACGCTGAAGTGATCGTTGAAATGAATCCAGAGAAGTGTTGAAAATGTGGAGAGTGCACTGTCCGGTATTAGTCAGGAAAAAAAAAAAAAGCTGTTATTAAAATATGTAAAGATTAGAGGAATATATGTGTATATACATATAAAAATAGGAAAAAAAATGTTTATGTTTATATGCACACAGACACAGAGGCAGCAGCAGAGAGCCCCTTCCCAGCACATCATGGCGCTAACCCAATGCCTGCCTTTGGGCTCCAACCTCCAGCCGACACTGCGGAGCGGCACTCGAGAGTGCAGTCAAAATCTCTCTCTCAGAAGAAATACTCAACAATTTCTTCAGTCATATTTGCAGTTACTATTAGAAAGATGCTACTGTGTGTTTGGGAAAGGCATGGGCATAAGCTGACTTCTGTGCTCAGGATGTAATTCATGAATGCCTACAGTTTCCACATTCTTTAATAAATACTGCTGAAACGCGTAAGGACGTTTTCGCATGTGTAAGTGGAGAGCCCTTTATTCACTCTAAGGACTGAACTACCACATAATGAGACTCCCATCTGGCAAAATACATCAAATCCTAGAAAGCGTGGTTTAAAAGGAAAGCACGTGTAATCTGGCTGGTTTAATTAGATGCTTTTTTTTCTGCTGTCCACTTATCTAAATTTTACCTTTTTATGTGCATGTTGTCTGCTAAATATCACCTAAAATAAGGTTGAATGCTTCATCTGGGAAATGATTAAAGATCCATCTTGCTGTTCCCACTCGCAGGGGATGACAGCCTTGTTCTTCTCCCCACAGAGTCTGGTGTCTCAGGTAATGCTGGGTGACCACCCAGCACGTCAAGTCCCGCTGCGCTTTACGGCTATCGTATTTCTCCCAATTGCATGTCACCTTTCCCCTTGCTCATCTATGCCTGGGAGCAAAGTGGAAAATATTCTCCCGGTAAAACTGGCCGAAAAGTCAGAGGCCACACCAGAGGGGCTAAGCTGGCATCTATTTTGTCTTTTCCGCAGGGACAGAGCTGCAGCCTCAGGTCCCTCCCAAGGGACCCCTCAAGGTTTCATAGCCACTCAAGCCAACAGTCCCCCTGGAAGCTCTTGCAGGAGTTGCATCTCCCCTCCCTTGTTCTTCAGTCCCATCATCTCCAACGTGGACTGTGGCTTGTATCCACAAACTGGCCCCTAGCTATGGTGGTTGCAGGGCCAACAAAAACGTGCCAACATTTTTGGCAAGTCTTCCTGCAGTGTTTGTGTGGATCTCTGCAGATCATTAACCTTACATCACCGGCGATAAGAGGCTGGACATTGCAAATATATTTGCATGGTCTCTAAGGCTCAGCCCTTGTCAATCCAAGCATCCAGTGCCAGCACAGCAGCAGTTAAATGAAAAATTCTCTCACCCATCCTCCTGAATGAAGCTCACTGTGGTTACAACAAAGGAAAAAGGACCAGTAAAGAGAAAGAAAAAAGGAAAATTGCCAAGAAAAATCGCTGTGAACTTCCAGCCCCTGCAGCACACCAGCTGAGCGGCCGCCAAGGCTTCAGAGCTTCATGAGACTCCCCCGTGTCTTGTAGCTTGCTCCAGCCTTCTCAGGAGCTCATCGCCTTCTCCTTCCCAGACACAACAGTGCTGTTGCTGCAAATCCGCTTCCTACCCTGCCAGTGTCTTATCTGGTGATGGTTCTGGAGCTGGGGAGGAATACTCCAAAGCAGGTCGAATATCCTCTTTTTCCTTACAACAGCCTGCACTTTTTCCCCTCACATTGTGCCTTCAGACACGATGGTGCACCTCTTAGAGTATCTACACTTAAATTCCAGTAATATATAAATTTATCCTGTAAACTCAACATCCGTCTAGTAAAGATAATAAGAAGAGAAATAAATAAATAAATAAATACTTCTTATTGATATCTCTGAGAAATGTAACTTGGCTTAGGGAATGAGTCCTTTGATATTTTTGCATATATATATATAAAACGGAAGGAATAATTATTGAAAAAACATGTCTAAAATTCGTACACACATGTGTAGTACTGAAAAAAAAATTGTTCAGTTAAGTTTATGATGTGGCCACAGGGCCAAGAGACACAAAAAAAACCATCCACCTGGTCTGTAACCATAGCAGGATTCAAAATGCCGCAAATGGGAGATTTTGGCTGTGCTTCTGGAGTGCCACCACGCCAGCTGAGCTACCTTCTCGCTTTCTTTCCTTACAGAACCCCAGATGGGGAGAAGATTGTGCAGTAGGGCTGATTGACAAGAACTGTTTACAAACCTGGATGCTACTGAGTGCTGCTGGGGACAGCTATAGTTTTTGAAAATTAATATGGGATGGCTGCTTCCTAATCTCTGACTTTGAGGGATATTCGGTCAGCTGGCCAAGACCCATTTTCCCGTTAGGAGGTAGCTCAGCAGCCTGGTTGGCTGTCGGCTAGAGCCAAGAAGTAATTCTTAACAGGATATCAGCTGGTGGATTTTGGTTGGAGTTCTGGAGAAAGAGGAAAAAAACTCAGGAGCCTTTGAATCATAAATTATAATTTTTTACAATTTTTTTTTTAAAGTAGTCCAAGAGATTTTGGTGTCACTGGTAGCAAGTCAATGTAAGCTTGATGCATTTGAGACATTCTGTGAATGGTTATGGTCCTAAAGTCACCTCACTGTGCTGTGTGTCTGAACTAAATATAAAACAAGGGAACTGAAGAAAAAAAAATAATGGCAGCACCAAAAGTTCATATTCATGCTCAACGGTTAATCTGATCACCACCAGCATCTCAGCCTTTTCTGACCACTAAGGCAGGAAATTTTAATTTGTTATACTGCTGTAGGAAACCGGTAGGCACACGTGAGTCTGTTAACGTGATCTCAGTGCACAATTGCCTGATTAACTGTCCGTTTCTTATAGGTCATCTCAAACTTTATTTTACACCTTCTTCTGACACAGAATCTGATAGTATAAATCCTGTAGGTGTCGTTAAACTAAGTAAGTTGGAAAGGTACCTGCTGTATCAAGTTGCAGCAGATCTGAATTTGCTTGTGAAGAAATAACATGTTTTTATCCCATTTCACCCCAGCTTGGAAACAGCTCTTATCCTGAGCAACAAGCCCAATGTTCACCAGTTCTGAAGTCGCAGGACTGCATATTTCTCTGCCTGTGTATGTGTTTGCGTCTGCAATTTCCCAATATTCCTGGCTACTGCAGCCAGAGCCATTGAACTGCTCGGTGCTGCATGTAATAAAACACTGAAGGCATCTGGGTTTTTTTGGACACATGTCTTGGCATGAAGCTGTGCTTGAAGTGTTGGATTCTCTTCGCGCAGTTTGGAGACCGGCGTGTTTCCAATGGAGCTGGAAACCTGTAACCACTCATATCCTCTGCTGGGTATTTTGTTATAGTTTAGCACTGTTTGGATTTGTTTTCAAGTTGAAAAAGGAAAAAGAAATTTAAGGGGGGAAACCTAAGAAAGAACAGATGCTAATGCTGGAATATTAGAGCTAAGACTTATTATCGCAGTTTGGGGAGCTATCTAATAGGCTTTTTTTTTTTTTTGACAAAATCTGGCCTGAAAGTGGCATGAAAGCAAGTGTATTAAGTATTGTGAAAACAGCTTCCCCTCTCTCCACTTCTCCGATTGATGAAATCACGTTTCTCTGGTATCTGGAATGGCTCCCATTCAGGCTCCCCATCTACTGCTCCCAGCACGCTGCAGTCCAGGGCTGCCTTCAGCAGAAAGACATCAATGCTTGGCCACCTGACCGTTAAGGGGATGTTTTACATTTCAGTGTTTCGAGCATCTCCATTTATTATGCATTTTCCGTTGTTCAGGGAAGCAGGAAAATCCAGCAGACATTATCGTTGTGTAAATACAAAATGGAGATAGATAATCGTAACACAGCTTTATTTCACACCCAGAGCAGGTGAGAACCTTGCATGAAAAACAGCACTGACTGTTTTTTTCTGATTTAGTCCCAAATCGTTTGGGAGCAGTTTCGGGGGTTATTCCCACAGAACCGGGATGCCCCCCTGTACCTTGGCTGGCTGGGAGATGCTGCTGAAGCTACAGGCAGGGAAGCCAGCAGGACATCTGAGATTTCTCCAACGCATTTTGTCCCAGGTAAACCCACTGCACAGCACTTCGGGATTTCCAGAGCTGGAGCAAGCGACCAAGGAAAAGACCCTCTAGTACATCAGCCCTCTAGAATATCAGCATCTGATTGCTATTTTCAATGCCACTGGTGGCAATTCCTTCCTTTTTTTTATACAGTTTGCCATCTATTTGGTTAACCAAAGCCACGCAGATGTCTAGAAGGAACTGCTAGTTATTTTCACTTTTGTTGAAATGACTTTCACCCTTCTGCTATTGTATTCTCTGTTACATTTAATTTGTTTTGGTTTAACACATCTTAGCTGAGAAAACAATTTGTATGTTATGACTTGAGAGCATTTTAGAATTGCTAAGGAATTTTTTTTTTCTTTTTCACAGTTTTTTCTGACCTGTCTGTACTCAGCTCACATGCTGGGTTGTATTTAAACAGAAGATCAACTGATAATTGCAACACCACTGCTGGCGTCGCTCTAGCGAGGAGGTTGCCAGCATTTCCAGGTTGAATTTTGGCAAACAATGTTGCAGCCTGGAAGCCAATTTTATTAAAATGAGTAGAGGGAAAAATCTGTCTGGCCTGTTTTGCTTGATAAGGGTATAAAAAGACACAATTTTAAAAGAATAAATTAATGTTGAAAACAGAGCCCCTGACCTGCAGGTATTTTTGTCATGTCTGCTACTGAGCTGAGGTGCCCAAGCTAATATCTGTAACTGGGATCACCCTCCACCAGAGCCACGTTGTCCCAGTTGAGGGCATTGACAATGCGTTAATCACAAGCTAGGGCATCAGGGATGTACCCAAAAAGCATCTGGAGCTGGGTGGCCACTACCCCAGCTGAGCCCAGCCTCCTAGAACGAAGTCCCTCCGTGAGAAGTGCACTATTTCTTAGGAAACTGGGATGTACCTGCATTTAACGTGTTCTGTTCAAGTTTACACACTGGAAATGTCCCTTTTATGCCACGTCACAAAATGATTAGTGTGTGCTGGACTTGCAAAGGTAATTGATGCCATCTCTCTACTCCCAAGCACCTCAAAGGTCTGTGTTTCTATGTGGTCCAACAATGAGGTCAACATACCTAAAAAAATGACCCCCAGTTCACCCCAGAAAATCCATATTTCTTAGTAAAAACACAGCCATCTACATTTGTTACTGTTTGAGGGCCCATGTCATACCACTTCCTCTTGAAAATGTAAAACCACACACCAGCAGAATATAGATGAATACGTGAACTCATATAATTTTATATTTAAGCCTATGGGATAGCGATAATTACAGTTTTAGAATGGGATCAAAAAGCACAGATCTACAGAGACTCTTTGAAGTCAATATCTATTTATTATAATTACAAAACATTTTCCATCAGACCTGAAAGCATTATTCAGGCATTAATAAATTAAAGTTTGCAAAAGAAAGACAAGCTTCTCCTGCTGCTGTTGATACCCATTTTATGTCTAAGAAATCTGAGAAACAAAGATTTTAGGTGAGCTGCCTCTATGTTCAAGCAACACCTGGACACAGCTGGTCTGTAATGGGTGTGGTGGACCACAGGCATCCAAACAACAGCACATTTAGGTCATCAAAGTCACCAAATTCTCTTGAAGTTCCCTGTATTCTCACACCCAGGACTTCCCTGGTTGGAGATGGCACAGGAGGAATATTTTGGGATCTAACGAGGCTGTTTATTTGATACGACTAATAGCACCTTAAATTTAATATTGCCTTTACCCAACAGTTGCACTCATTTCACAGCAGTAAGCTGCGCAGAAGTGAAAACAAGACTTGTACAAGGTGGTTTAGAGAATTGAAGGTCAGCTTAGGAGAGCTGGGAGCCAAAGCTCCCAATCCTTCACTCCTCTCCTTTAATTTCTGAATTACAGCTTGTCCCTGATGCGTGAGGAAGACGTGAAGTAGCACATAGCCACCAAACAGAAACCTGAAACAATTTGGGCAATCTCCTTAACAAGGTGTAAGAGTTGGCTTAGGATTTATTTCAAGCACAATTTAACAATGAAATATTGCAGCCTTTCCACGAAATGGAAGTAAATGTGGGTCTGAATCGAGCGGTGCTGAGCTATAACCGGTGTATTACTCAAAATAACTCCTCTGGCAGGAGGAATAGCTAGAGTCAGTATTTTCTGGAGAACTTTGCACTTGAGTGGTGATGCTCTGCGAGAGCGTGCTCGCCGCTGCTGCATTGCACCGTGCAAGAGTAACGGGAAACAGGGACTGGCCCTCGGCCACCCTGGACGCAACGGCTGAGGCCAACCTTGCACGGGACCACCTGACCTTTGGTAGATCCACCTTGACTCTCATGGCTGGTCTTTTGCTGGTCCTAAATTAGAGGAAAGCAAGCCATGTTTTCCTCCAAGACAGAGACCCTTAGGAAAGGCTCCCACCAACTTCCTCTGCTGTGCTTTTCCCTTTTTCATTATGTTTGACATTTTTGAGACGGAGCTTTGTTCCAGACTATTAGCCTATGGCAGTAGGCTGGGGAGATAAGACTTCATCAAGCAATAAATCACACAAAAACCGTGTAAAAATATGAAATTCTGAGGTGGCACCAGCAGCTCTGGTTGCGTTCGCCTGAGTGTTGTCGTACTGATTGCAATATTTCAAGTGACTCGCGGTAGAAGCCAACGTTGCAGCTTGCAAGGAAATGAGTTTGGTGCCTTGTGCCTGAATAGCAACACTATTAAAGTTTTGTACTTAGCGTAGTTACTGACTTTGTGGGATCACTGTAGCAAGTTTTAAATGATGCATGAAATGAAGAATTCCTGCCCATCCTAAGGAGAGATAATGCAGATAATAGACTGCCTTGCAATCACAGCTGTGCAGTGTTTTCTTGTTCTGCTTGCAGAGATGCCCTCCAAACCCCAAAGTAACAGTATAGACAATACATTCACAGGTTGTTTTTTTTTCCTCACTGGGTTTATGCTAACCATCCTCCCCCTCTCTACTCATACATACGTTCAAGGAAGGCAGAGCGTATGGACTATAGGGATACAGATGCCCAGAGGCCATTGCTCAGCCCTAGACTCCTAAGGATACTCGTGCTCCTCTCCTCCATGGAGGTGCCACAAAAAATTTATAGCTGCTGCCCAGATACCATTTCATCTCAGACTTTAAACCATCACAGCAGGTAACTACAAATGCTCCTAAGAAGGGAGCAGCCCCAATCCGCTGCACCACATGCCCATGTGGTATAGGGCACCAAAACCAACAAGGAATGAGGCCAAGAGGGAGTATTTTGGGCACCAGACATCCATGTGTCTCTCCAAAGATTTGTGAAACCATTCACGACGCAACAGTTCAGACTTAGAGGAAAAAATCCAGATACGAGACGTGAGACCCCACCCTAGCAATCCTTACAGTTGAGACCTGGATTTGGCTGATGTGGATCAGGCAGATTGCTGGTCCCAGTTCAGGTGTGTGGATGAATGCATGGATGGACAAAAGCTGTTGCAGTGTTACAGTTAATGCAGGTTTTTATCACTCAGCTTTCGTGTCATCTGCCTGAGCATTTCCTCATGTCATGTTTGCTCAAAAAGTCACGTATTGAAAAGATTTATATCATCATGTGCTTTATACTTAAATAACTTTTTTTTTCTTTTTTTAACAGCATTTTTAGTGCGTGGAAA